>NW_009928897.1:119576-236984 GCF_000696875.1 Nestor notabilis
CCTTCTCTTCGCCAGGCTCACCAGCCCCAGCTTTCTCAGCCTGGCTTCATACAGGAGGTGCTCCAGTCCTCTTATCATCCTCGTGGCCTCCTCTGGACTTGCTCCAACAGCTCCGTATCCTTTTTATGTTGAGGACACCAGAACTGTACACAATACTCCAAGTGAGGTCTCACAAGAGCAGAGTAGAGGGGCAGGATCACCTCCCTGGGGGTGTTCAAGGCCAGGCTGGACAGAGCCTTGGGTGACATAGTTTAGTGTGTGGTGTCCCTGCTCATGGCAGGGGGTTTGGAACTAGATGATCTTAAGGTCCTTTCCAATCCTAACTATTCTACGATTCTATATTCTGCAAACTATAAAGAACATTTCCAACATCATTGTTTCTCCTGCAGTGTCTTCTCCTTCTGCACTTCTTTATGTCTAATTCACAAACCTTTTTTTCATACTGACACATTAACCTTGTTTGCATGAAAAATGATTCTAAACCCCTGCCATGACCTCTGTGCAGTGACCAACACTGGACCTTTCCAATGACATAGGGATGTTCATTAGTTTTCCTCCCCTTGTCATCTTTGCTTGGTATTAAAAATACTGTCCTATTGTTCTGCAACAAAAAGCACATTCAGGGTGTTTATGCCTATATAGACACTATACATGAGAACATTCACTTGTGATATTCCTATGTAGAACAGTGTGAAGAATAAAAATAGTTTCAATAGTCTGTAGCCTAAATTTGTAAGAGAGATTTTAAGAGATGTGTGTGGGTGATCAAGCTCCTATCACAAGAGTCTGGAATGACTGTTGTGTTTTGAAATTGTATGGATGTTTTTGTTGCTACCTCTCAAGTTCAGAAGTTGTTTCACACTGTAAAGTGTTCTCAACTAAGTTAGGACAGGTTTTGTATTTTTGGAAACCTCTCAGAAAACAAGTGTTTGGATAGATCTCTTGAGTTTTCATGTTGGGAAGTTTATCACAAGTAATTTTTATTTTCTATTTCATTTTGTTTGATAAGTTATTGTGGATGACCTTCCCAAGTCACCTGTTTTCTGCTCCACAGTTTGCAACAGAAATAGCCATTTGTTGTAGAAAGAATGTCAGGTTTAATGCAGTTGGATTCAGTGCTGCTCTGGTTGCTTCTCTTCTCATTCGCTCTTATGCCTACAGTTTCTCATTAGACCTGAATTAATAAACATACAGAAAAGAAAACAGAAAAACACCTTGTTCAAATCCGAAGTTACTGCTCATAGCCTGGCTTTGGCTGCCAGAAACATGAGGTGCTGCTGGAGAGCCCTTGAAATCCATCAGGATTTCTGCTACCATTACTGAGTTTAGATGGTTTAGATGAGTTCAGACACAGGAGTGATAGGTGGCTGCAGAGCTACAAATAGAGTACTGTGCCATGAGAATTGTTTCTGTTCATTTAGCCGTCATTGACTCAAGATTTGGACATCAAGGGAGCAAGTTACTCAGCTGCCATTGAACTTCAATTAGAAAATGATACCCAGTTCCACCAGGGACTTTTGATCCTAACTCAGTCTAAATTGCTAGGACTAAAGCCAACGAGTGGTCAACTACATATCAGCCACTCTGGAAGCTCCAAGCACCTCTCTGAATCTTCAAGTACATTTTAATGTGCTCCTTCACATGGGCCTGCAGAGAAGCAGAATCAGCTGCCTTTATTTACTGAGCTCCCTGGAGGAATTTGTGAATGAACTGCATTAAGAAGCTGCTGATGCCTTGTGGGAAATCTCTGAAACACATTTTGTTTGGAATTGATTCTTTATGTGCCCTGTAGCATATTTTCTCTGTCTCTTTTCTTTTGCACTGGAATCCTTATGAGAAAAGTTGTTGCCTTTTTTTGGGGCAAGATTTCCATTACTGTCTTATCTCAGACTGAATTTCCATGTTTAAGTATATGCTGTTTGAAGCAACAATTAATGCAAGCTCTATTCCCCAGAAAGAAGAGGATGTTGGGATTTTTTCTCAGGGAGGATGAACAGAAAATAAAGGAGAGACTTGGGTGTGCTCAAGAAATTCTGATAGCTTGCCTGATGAGGGTGCAAGAGAGACATAAGAGAATGAGAAGAAATCTAGTCCATTCCTTGGTGATCCTAGCTAGGAATTCTATGAACTGGTCTTCTGGTGCTTGTCAGGAAGATCTGAGAGGGTATGAAAGTGAGGCTGTATACTGCAGTATTGAAGTATGACAATAAAAGTGGCATTATTCAATTTATTTTAGCTTTTACAACACTGATAGCATTAGACATCTTGGGATTCTATCATCTTGCACTTCACTGCTGTCACCAGTTTGTCAGCAAAACAGTATTTTAATGAGAACGAGCCAAGCATGTTGGACAGGACCCAGCATCTAACTGAATTCTTCCTCTTCCATGTGACTACAAATGCTACAGATATGGCCAGACAAGCCAAGCCTTCAACTACACATAAGTAAGCACATTTTCCTTAGATTATACTTTGAATTACTGCCAGAAAACATCAGTCCTCCTCAGTGTCAGGCAGCAGAGGAATCAAATGCACACACCCCATGGCAGTGTTTGTGTTGTTCTAACAGAGGAGAAGTTGGGGCTCTGGCTTGCCAGCTCTCCAGAAAATACCCAGCTCAGGAAAACTAAATCACTGATGTAATTAAAGCTGATACAGAATCAGTAGGATACACTTAAATCTGGACTAAACCCTTACCACTTCACACCATTTCAGAGGTGAAACTTTATAATGAGTGTAAAGTGACACAGGACTATGATTTTGCTAATTTTTAAAGGTAGTAATGACAACTGAATAAAATGATAGCAATTGCATTGTTAGACATGTGCATGTATTCCTGAAAATGAAAGTTTAAAGCTGAAGAAAAATCTTCCCTTGCATGAAATGCACAGAAGTGTAATGATATCTTTTTAATGATGGAAATAATATTTTAGGATTAAATTCCAGTCTTAAACACAGCTAGATAATACCAGTGATTTGGGACTGTGTGTAATTAAAAGGAAAAAGATCTTCTTTGCCTTCACTGATGGTTATTGGAGCAAGTCCCAGGTGGTAGCATGAGTAACAGCATTTGGCTCTTTGTATCTGAGAAGTCTAATAAAGAACTGCTTTACTCTGTATTTACTACAGAGTTTCATAAAGCTGAACTTAAATCTCTAGTAGCTTTATGTTTGCTCAAAAATACCACATGATATTTAAAGGTGTGCTACCAGGACTAAGCTGCTCCTGTTGCTTAATGCTGCACAACAGCTCCCGTTAGAGCAACTACTGAAATAAGATCATTTTCTAAAATAAATGAAGAAAAAATGCATAAACCCCATTAAAGCATATGAAGCTAAACAGTTCCTGTTGTTGGAGTATTACCTGTGTAGGTGATTGCCCAAGGAGTTAAAGATTTATGCCTTTGTTTTGAAGTTGCTCAGTACTGTAAGTGTTACTTTGAGTTTCATAGTGAAAGCCTAAAGCCACTAGGGTCCTATTTGCAAAGCTACTGCAGTGAGTTTGACCCCATCCTGGTTTTATAAGGAACATCAGTGTTGGAAGCACGTGCTCTTCAGGTAGACTGAAGACAGCAGTGCCAAGCGCAGAAGTCTCTTCTTTTCCAAAAGCTACACATGATCCCTTTTTAGGCAGTGATTTCAGTTTCCATGGAGGACTTACGCTGAAAATATTTACCATTTGCAAACCATTACATGGCAAAAGTGTAAATGATGATTTTGAATCATTAATTTGCAATTAATTTGAGATTTTAATTCTTTTAAAAGGTTAATAGGCTCCTGTGACCATAAAAAATATTTATACATATATGTCAGAGCCTTTCCAGAACATGGCAAGTGCATGGACCTCATCACCTATAATCAACACTCAAGAATAACACCAAGCACCCCACTGGTACTGAGAAGGCACTAATAATTCAATCTTTTAAAGATTTTTTTTCATTAACAGAAGGGCAGATTGTAGAAACAAAAACAGGGATGCAAAATTAGTGTAACACTGAAAAAGACTGTAGAAAGGGCAGAGGAAAATTCACCTTTGGTTTAAGTGTGCCAAAAGCACTGCCTAATTCAGTGGTTCGCTGAACAAATGTTGTAATTCCAGGCAAGCCCAGTGCAAATTCTGGTGCAAATCCAAACACTCTATTACTTTTGATACCTTCCTCCTCTCTCTGGAAGTAGCAGCTAACAAGGCAGACCAGTGCAGACCCTCTGCAGGAATAGCAGTTGCTTCTTTGTATTGCATTTATATATACTCTTTATATTACATCAGTATCAAGACTTTCACAGCGTTCTCCTACCACGTGGGCATTTCCTTTTCTCCATTGCCATTACTACAGATTTTCACACAAAACCGAAGTTTTAATGACTTTGAAACAGAGCTTCTTTATGAAAATACCTGAGAGGTACATGCAGCCAGGGCTGGTGGGCTTATCAAAACAGCCAAGTACCTGTTGAGTTTTTTTACTGCTTAGGTATTGCTTCGATAAGCACATGGGACTGTTGTCAGGCAGCAGGATACCTCCAGTATCCTCACCTTCTGGTAGCTCCAAACTGCATGTATAGTGGAACATATTCAAGAGCAGTTTAAGTGCACTAAACTGAGAAAAATTACACCAGCAATTATCTCTGTCCTTTCAGTCTGTTTTTTGCTACCTTCTGATGTGATTCATGCTTTTATTTTGTTTTTGCATCTTCAGGTATATTGTTTTTCATGGGTGATTTAGTTTTCTATTTTAGAACAACATATTGGCAACGTGATTTTTAAGGTTATGCAAAACTATGCACGTGAGAAGCCAGAAACATGAGGCCAGGAAGAAAACATCTTAAATTACTATCTTACTTTTAGGTCCTAAATATTACCTTCAGTTAGGAGCACTAAGGCAGGAAACTAGTGGCTTGTATTTTTATAGATAAACTTCTTGGAGAAGGTCTTCACAGAAGAAGAGTTTACAAATGTTTTGCTGATTATTTATGATAAATGCCTGGTGACTTTTATCTCAAAAAAACTAACAGTTACAATGTAAAATAATACTACAGTTTGCTGTCATTAATTTGTCTTGATTATTCTAATGATTTTATATTTTTATTGGTACACTGGATTGCAAAAAATGCAGTATAAGTTAATTTTTACCATCACACGTGGAGAAATCACTGGAGGCATTAAAATGATGAAAGAAGAGTTATGCTAATACCATAAAAAAGGATGCAAAAATGATTTATGTTACTTACTTCTCCTATTTGCAGTTCATTAAGTCACTGTCTTCGTGTAATGACCAAGTGAAAATTAAAGTACTTCAGAGAAGAACTTTAGGTTCAGCATCATTAAAGGAAGAGAAATGGGTTCTTTGATGAACTTGACTGCAGAAATCTATAGAGCACAACTTAATCAGACTGCACATTGATCTTTGATGCTAGAAAGCAGACCTAAGACCGAGCAAATCTTTTTAAGGCATATTTTTCCTTTAAATAGTAACATATGATACATGAGAATGATTTATATTTAATATACTTCAAGTTTATAAGGTGTAAGAGTACACTGCACTTTCTTTTTTACTCACTGGAAACTGAAATCTGGAAAATATTAGGTACCTATAAGGTCATGATGGATGTCTCTATACATTTTCTATTACATAGGATCTATGACTCTGGGAAGTGGCATATTGTTTCTTAACTAATGAACTCCCAATTCACTCCAAATGCATAATTTATATTCCTCTGAAACACGAGCCATGAGTTACAGTTAGTAGATAACTGTAGATGGTAGAAATATCTTCAACCTATTTGCTGTCTCTCCACCAAGAAGATTTTTGAACAACTTGTTGAGGTGGTAGATTGAATTCCAGTCAAGAGATGTGTAATGCCTCTGATTTTGTAAGGCCACTGCAAGGCTGTAATCCCTAGACTTTGGTTCTCTGGAAAGAATAGTATTGGGTTGCATGCAACAATGTGGAGGAATATAGTAATGATTCTGCTCCAACAACTCCTGTTAGTGTTCAGGAATAAAATGCCTAACTCCTAAATCCGAAAGGGAATACAGAAGGTTAGAATGTGAATCTAAAAGGTTCAAAGGACTTTTCCCCCCCTACTGAAATAACAAAGATTAATACCCTTTCTCTTTCTGAAATTATCATAAAACTTTTTGTGACAGTAGGTCATGACACGTGTCCCAAACTTAACACATGGAAGTAACTCACAGGTTTAGATATGCGTTCTTCCAGAAGGATCTATTCGTATCTAAAGAAGCGGCATTCTAGGGCCGTATTTGACATCTTCCACTTGCTTGTTCCCCTTACAAAAATAAGGATTGCTAAGCCAGCAGTAACAGATTTTAACATGTTTTAATTTCTGGAGTTAGAAGTTTACCCACTTTGAGAATCTTGTCACTACTCCAGGTCACTTTTAGTTTGCACTGTGCATCAGGGTAGATGGAAGTTGGAGGCAAAGGCACTGATTGCTCCTGTATGCCAGTGTGAACCAGCTGTACCAGAGCAGGATGGAGCTCTCTGAGCCTCCAGTAGTTTGTTCCAATTACGGGTCATTCTCAAGAATCTTCCTTGAGTTGTCAACTCAGAGGAAAAACCCTTCAGTACTTCAAGTAATTTCTAAAGGATATTCTTCCTTTCCTCCTATTATTGCTGGTCAGATACACACAGAGGAGATTAAAGACCCACTTCTAAAATCACCAACTCCTTTTTTGCTTTCAACTTCCCCAATTCCCCCTATTTTATTTGCTGCTGAACATGTCTATTTGACAGAGCAATCCCTTCTCAGCATAAATCAACAGTGTCTCAGCAGCAAAGCTGCTGGGAATTAAGTATAGGATAATGGAGATAATTTTTAATGAGGTTAATGTGCTTTAATTACTATAAATTAGATTTTATTTCTCTAAGCAAGCAAAAGGTATTATTTGGGCTATTTAAAACACAAACTCTTTAAGCAGTGTAAGTCATTTAGAAAACAGGTATATATTTTGACCAGAAGTACATCACTGCTCTTGATGTACCGGTAGCATTATGCATTGAGTAGCACTTTTCTGAGAAAATACGTCTTACAAATGCCATGAAACTGAATGAAATGCTCATTGACACCAAGCCTCCAAACTGTAAAGAAACAAAGTTCAAGCCTGAACAAACAGCAAAAGTGACCTACTCATATGGAAAACTCAGTTCTGAAAATAGAAGAACTACCTGGGAACCATCCCTCTTCTGTGTTTTCAGTGGATTATGTTCTGTGAGCAGCACACTGCTACCACATCCTGCAGTTCAATTCACCCAGCTGGATCTTTGCACCAGTGCAACCTCTTTAATTTCTTCTGAGTTGAGCGAATGCACTCCACAGGACAGGATTTTATACCAGTGAAGCCTCATTTAATGAGCAAAGTGGTTTCATCTAGAATAATCCCAACAGCTGCAATTTCAGACAACATGAAAACACTTTAAAAATGCCATTACTGATCTGCCAGTCTACCCAGAAATATCCTACACTCAGTCTTTTTGGTCCAAGTTAGACGTTGAAAAGAGGTATTTTTTGTTTTCCTCAAAACGGGTATCCAGAGCTTGCCTAAACTAACTAAGCCTGTCCTTAATTTCAAGCTAGGGGTAACATAATAGACACAAAAACCAAACCTTGTGTATGATGGGTTTGTGTGACAGAAGGCAGTACAAACACCTTATCACAGTTTAATACAGAAATTAAATGGAAAGGTTTCATAACTAGATAATGCAAAATCTTGATCTGTGGCAAGCAAGAACTTGCTTTCTAGCTAAAGTAACGATAAGCCTAGGTTTCATGAACTCTATTTAGTATATGAAAACAACAGATAAGCACTCTCAAGGTACAGAAAAAAAGATGCCAAGCAGCTTTCCTAACTGTCCTGGACTTACATGTGTTTGACACAGAGCACTGTTAACCGAACCCTTGGGATACAGATAGGATGGGAGCAGAGAAGACTAAAGCTCTTCCATCATTTAAAACCAAATGTGCATAAAATAAAAGTGCAGATATGGACAAAAAGTAATTTATAAACTGAGAAATTACTCTTAAATTGTTTAATTTTTGCCTGGATTCTGAAAATCAGTAGTGTTGTCCTTGATTTCCATCCTGTCCCCCATTCCCCTCCTGGCTTGTGGGAATAAAGTAATAGATTCTAAGAATCTCCCTCCCCCCCTTCCCATTTACAGTAAGTCTGAGGATGAGAAAACTTCTGAAAACTCCTACTTGCTGTGTAAGCCTCCTCAGACTAAGTGAATTCCCAAGGGGTAGCAGTGGTCAGCAGAGACACAGAGTACAGCAGGTTTGAGCTCCGCTGTTACGAAATTGTATGGATGGTCCTTGCCTTTGGTGAGTGTTGGTATTGTTGGTACTATTGTAGTAGCTGGACTAGTGCAACTGAGTTTACTGGCACCACACATTTACTGGGGTGAATGTAAGAAGCAAATATTGAGGAGGCCAACAAGAAAATCTGGCAAGCCAAACACGGTTTTTCTTTTAATGTTGGTAATGATGCTTGGAGGAATATCTGGACTATTTCACATCCAAATAGAAGAGCATGTGAAATCAATCGATAGGTTGTAAGAGTATATCATGGACCTCTTGTGTGTTCTCTGTCAAGTATATTTAAATATGAAACCCTTCACTGTCCTGGGAGAGCTGTATCTCTGCCTTACAAGCCCTCTCCGTGATCCGATGATTCTATTTCACTGCTGTGAGTGACAATGACAAAGCTTTCCATGATCCTCCTTCATCATCATGGTCTGTTTGGGTATCTCTGTAACATTTATGTCTACTGTTTTGTTAACAGATTTTCTGAATATGATTCATGATCAACTGAATTTGACAGAATACAATATTTGTATTGCATAATAAAAGAGAGGATAATTTTTATAGGTTTTATATGTTAGGTAATCAGCTTCACAGATGATCAAAGATTAACTTTAAATGGATGCTGCTAAGAAAGATCTTCAGTCTTAAATCAGCTTTTCTGCTTTAAACCTTTCTCTTTAATCCTCAGCTTCAAGTAATTTTATAAATAGATAAAATTGGAAAATCTTTTAAACTACAGAAGTATAATATAATCAGATGAGCCTCAATGCTATCTTTTCTTTACTTGAGATAACTGTAAGAAAACATTAATAGTTTGTCTTCTTACAAGCTGCACTGTAAATCAGTAATGATATAAAATTATTAATAAGCCAAACCTGGATCATTAGAAAAAAACCAACAACTGAATCATCATACGTCCTTTTCCCAGTTACATAATATTTCAGAGTTGTTTCTATGTCAGGATTTAAACCCAGGCTGGACAGGAACACCAACACCCACCAGCACACAGCAGTGGGAGTTCTGTCAGCCGAAAGAGCCATATCCTGGGCTGTGCTGATGCTGCACTGTGCAGTGGGTGCTTTGTGTCCACATCAGCCCAAAGGCTAGGAAGTGGCAGAGCAAAGGTAAGCAGGGGCAGCACTGACCTGTATGCAGTCTAGATGCCTCTGCAGTTACAGAAACACCGGTCAAAGGAAGGTGAAAAGGGTTTTTTTGTCTTGTTTTCTTCAGTTTATTCCGATGTTCGGCTCGGAGTCGTCTTGTCTTACTTTTGCTATTTAATACCTAATTATCTTGTTTGAAACTAATAGTCTTGTCTACCATTATACTTAGGGGACAGTGATTGACAGGTGCCTAAAAGCATAATTTGTTCACTTATCTTTTATGACAGTGTTAAAATAGGATGACTTCCTTCTGGAAATGCCCATCTTTCTGCAGTGATGTAGCCTTAGTGAAACTCCAGTACAGGAGATGAATCCCACTTTAGGAATCAGATTATTAACTCAGTTGCAATAGTACAAATCTAGA
The DNA here is from genome assembly GCF_000696875.1 of Nestor notabilis. NCBI lineage: Eukaryota > Metazoa > Chordata > Aves > Psittaciformes > Psittacidae > Nestor > Nestor notabilis. Next base: position 129,422 of record NW_009928897.1, read on the forward strand.
GTGCTTTGAACTGTGTTGCTCAGTTTCTGTTGTGTGACCCAAGCCAATCCAGACCTTGGTACGCTTCAATCAACTTAAAATCTACAGTTTCATCAGAGAAGTTTAAAACCAGCTTTGATACGAAAACATTTCCTGAGATTCTTGCCAATTTGTGCAGTTTCATATTCACACAACTGAAAATAAAAGCAATATTAGTAAAATACTATCACTACTGCAAAAACAATCCACATGAAATGAAACTGGTTGTTAAGAAGTGTTAAATGATTAAAAAATTAACAAGGATTTGGAAAAATATTTTATGCCAATTTTAATCACTTTTAGCTTTGCTGACAGCAAGGAAGTGAATGGTAAACAGTTTTCCCAATAAAATGTCACCATTAAACCCACAGTATTCTATTATGTGCTAGACCTGATTTTACTTGTATTTCAATTGGGTTTGCAGTGCTATGAGTCCACTACTTTCAATGCAGTTAGTCCTGATTTGTACGGGTGTGAGAATACAATCCTATACTCTTCTTTGTTTTGACAGTATGCATATTTTTCCATGCAATTTAAATAATCAAATCCCCTTGTCTCCTCATGCATTGGTCGCATCTCGTGAAGTCAGGGAATACTTCACAACTCCAGTAAACAGCAGAAAAGACATTTAGAAGAAAAACTACACATAATCATTAAAAAGAGCATAAAAAACTACCAGAGCTGCAGGGCAGGAGTAATATTCACAGATAAACTCTACATTTGTATTCAGCAATGAAAATAAAACCAGATAGAAGCTGTCACATCCTGTGCTATGTAGGTTAGCTCTGTAAAAAACAGACTCGGAAGAAATGCATATAGATGGTTATAAACTGGTTTTGGGATGTCATTAATAAAGACAAAAATTGCTCTGGAAAATGCTGCAGAGCCCACTTAAACGTTTTAGGTTAAACTACTGAAGATGAATGTTACCAGGTTTATGTTATTGGGCAGAAGGAATAAAGCAGGGTTGAGAGAAATTCCTGACTGAAAACTGAATGCAGCGTGTTGTGTCTAACAGACACCAGCGTGTATCTGCATGTTTATGAAGACTTCTCCTCTCACAGCAACCATTGTCTGCTATAGTGAGAGAGCAGCTGAAGATTTTAACTGAGTATTTTTAACTTCATGTAATAACAAAATTAAGGAGCACCACTGACAAAGAAAGCAACGGAACAGGGGCCTCCTGTCAAGGCCACAATGACTTTCATGTTCTCTCCAAGTGCTTTTGGTACATCAGGAAAAAAGATCAGTTTGCAAGGCTTCTTCAGGCTTGTTCCTTGTAGGACACTTTGTCTAGCTCAGTTTTAAGACTCAAGAAAAGCACCTACTGCTTTGCATGTCATAGTCAATAGCTCTCACTGTTAGAAAACTTTTCCCAATACTCAGTTTCAACTTTCTATTAATTTTTTCCCATAACTCTAGTTATATGGTACTATGGCCCAGTGGTGTAATCCAGGATCACAGCCTTAGTCTTTCCTTTTACAATTTTACTGCCTTTTTATAATTAACAACCTGCAAGATTCTCTAAGGAGATACTCAAGTTGCCTATTGGAAACAAAGAGACATCCCAATGTCTTGGGATCTTTATCTGAGGCAAGATAACCTGTTATATATTACTCCTCTGACTAAGGATATAGTGATAGGCACAGGATGCACTAGCCTGTCTCTATAACTCTGCCCATGGGAGGCATGAATTTTTTGTTATAATACACACCTAGGGCTAAATTGGACTCTGGTTCCCCTTTTCAGAGATGTGAGTGAACATCATAGAAATAAAGCCACTAACCAGCAGTACCTGGAGCTGTTGGGATGGCTTAGAGCAGACAAGTAACACTTAATTTGACTTAAACCTGAATCAGCATTTGAGTCAAACTCAGGCACTCAGGAAGTTTTAAATCCCCCCTCATGGCTTTTAACCTGGGCATTTTTCTTTATCTTGTACCATCCATCTACTGTCAACAGATGCAGTCTGCAGAAACAATAAAGGTGCCATGGCAGCTAGTTTAATTTATTACTGGTGTTTGCATCTCATCTTGGTGATGCAGAATACATTGGACTATAAAGGAAATACAAACAAAAGCAGTAATTATTCATTCTGCTGGCAAGGTATATAAGTCAGGCATTAAAAAGAGCAAAGAGCTGTAAAGATTCTTTTTGCAAAACTAATATGTTTTTCTGAAGTATGAGGAATACCTTTACACTGCTGGTTTCGTGGTGATTAAGCAAGTCTATGCCACATTGCATTTGTCTCACTGACCCTTTGTACAGCGCTCCCATTTTTCTCCTTTCCTTGAAAAACAAAGTATTCCTTAATAGAATCCTAGATTAATTATTAATACTAGTGATTATATTTGTAGATAAAATGGAAATCTGTTAGGTTCTTTCAGACCTAACATTTTTAGCCTAACACTAAACCTCTGGTACTCTAGCACTTTATTCATTAAAGTTTAATATGGCTCCAGTGCATGTTTCAAGCATTCTTTACTCAGCCATACTAAAAAGCAAGTAAGACAACTAGGTTAAAAGTCCCATAAACCATAGAATCACAAACTGGTTTGGACTGGAAGTGACCTTAAAGATCACCCAGTTCCAATCCCTGCCCTGGACAGGGACACCTTCCACTAGAGCAGGTTGCTCCAAGCCCCTGTGTCCAACGTGGCCTTGAACACTGCCAGGGATGGGGCAGCTACAGCTTCAATGTGCCAGTGCCTCACCACCCTCACAGGGAAGAATTTCTTCATAATATCTAATCTAAATCTCTTCTGTCAGTTTAAAGCCATTAAAATCCAGTTCTCGTTAAACTAAAAGCAAAGGAAAATGCCAGTGAAGATAAGCTACACTTTTTGCTTATTAAAGCTAGACAGAGTTTGATTTTAACCCATTTAGACTCTGGCTTGTTTAATTTGGATGATTTGGTTTGGAGCCAATTTCTAACTCATGGTAGAAGCCTGAAACAGAAAAATCTACAGATTCATCCAGACAAACTATTGTCACTCTGCCTCCCAAAGTTGCAACCTGAGTGCTTCATCAGCACTTTATTTCCTACTGAATCTTCTCCATGCTGCAGTTATTCTCCACTGTAAAACTTTACTGCCAGGTTGGAGGATGTCAGCCCATCAAGCTGACGCCCAAAGCAGGGCTCTCCTCCCAGCCTGCACACGCTCCTACTAATGCATCTTCTTTCTTCCTCTCCCATTCCCCTCACCGAACAGCAAATCAGGGCAATAAACAGTATTATTGCTTTGATGCTTGTATTTTACAACTCAGTGGAGCAGGTGCAACCTGGAAACAATGATGCTTTATCTTGGGAAGTTATAGTGCTTGCTGTGTTTCAGTTTTGTTATCTCAACTAATTTGCTTCAGAGATGCAGTATGAAGCAGAAGGAGCAGGCAGAGCTGAGAAACATTTGACTCTATTTTAACCCTTGTAAGAAGGTAGATTACCCCAGTTTAGGAATTTCTGAGACAGATACAAGAGGAGTATCTCAAAAGGTCTTCCTACTAAAATCCCCAGTCATTCATACAGTCTCAGGTTCAAAAGAGATTGAAGACCAGGCCCTGTGTCCATTACTGAATTGTGAGAGGGAATTGGGAAAAATGATGTGAAAAGTTTTGGACAGCATTTTCTTATGTATTTCCCTCTTTCAGCCATGACTCTGAAAGAGACAATGTGACCCTTAAATTCTGTTCAGCCTTCTCAGGATATGTTCCTGAAACTTCTACATGTTCTTCTGCTTTGTCTAAAGAAGTTATGGGAATCAGATTAGGGCAAGAAGAAGTGTATCTAAGGAGCCTGACTGTATTTGCAGAAACTGTCCAAATGTTGCTGTACTTCTGTAAATTCTGTAAATGTCCATTATACAATCCTTGAACATTTTCTTTTTCATTTTTGATGATGTGTTTGTGGTCTCCACAATGCAGCTGTTCACTATTTCTGTTTCTACTGTGTCTGGGGACCACTAACATAGATTGGGCATCACCGCTGTTGAGCCAGGTGTTATGAAATATGTAAAGCTATTTCCCAAAGAGACTGCTTCCATTATCCTTTTTCATAAACAACTGTTAAATTCCTTCCTGTAGCTGTCTGCTATCTCAGCTCAATGTGGAAATGCATTGCTTAAACTGGTGCTTGAGGCTACTTTAAGGAATGCCAGCAGCACACAGATGAGCACAAAGAGCAGCACACAAAGGGCACAGAATTGAAAATTGACCTTTAACATCCAGCAGTATAAATCTGGAGTAACCTCAATGTCTTTACTGGATGCACTAATGTATACATGATTTGAGCCTCCAGTGCTTTTGGTATTCAGCTCTGTTGCCCTTTCCTTCTTGAACACACCAGACTGGTATCAGCAATGCTGCTGAGACCACTGTGACTTTACAGCACTGCAAAACTGAGACTGGGATTAAGTTTGGCTGTTTTTAATGTGTTTTTACGTTGGACACTCTGTGAATATATAGAGAAGCTATATCTACACAAATGGACAGGAGAGCATCCCAATATAAATATATACTGAAAAATAACCTTGATAAGCACAGACCAGCTTTCTGAGGAAGTACTTCCAGTGGGCAAAATACATGGTTAAGTGTATGTAGCTTTTCAAACCAGCTATTAGAAATGCAGGCTTCCTTTGTAAACACCTGCTTGGGTATTTGAAAAGCATATCACAAAGAGCCTGATACAAGTTTAGATGAAACTGGAAGGGCTACAAGGGAATAAGAGTTCACAAAGCAACATCCATCCAGCTCCATTGAGAAAAAAATATTTGCATAGCAAATCAGACTGTTGACATTTTAATGTGCAGAATTCCAATTAATTCTTCTCTTCATGAAGGAAATACTTGCTTCTAAAATGGACAAAAATAAGAGCATTCAGCTGATGCCTACCTGTCATGAGCATGGCAAAGCCAAGGATAATACACCCATGGCTTCAGCTCAGCGGCGCCCTTCCAGACCAAGGCAGCTGCTATCTCATCGTTCTAAGATTTTTCTGAACTGAGTAGTTTTATGGTGAAAATCTTACATAGTGGTGTTCTGTATTTTTCCAACTCGGCTCTGAAAGGTCCCCTGTATAAGTATGAGAAACTGTATTGGCTTGGCTGGATTGTAAGGAGCTGATCACACAGGTAAAAAGGGATCCTTTCATCAAGACAGTTCTTGCAGTTGATTATGATGGGCTCAGCTGCTATGGCAGGATGTCTGAAGAAGTACTTGAGAACTCAGTGGTACTAAGAAATGTATCTTGAATGTCCATCTATTCAGGTGGGAAATGTGCTATTAGCACTAGACACTTTTGTACAGCGTTATATTCTCAGAAGTGAGACTTGGTAATTTCCTACGTGGACAAAGGGACTGAGAACTGGATGGAAGGTTTACAAGTGAGTTATGTTCAATAACCTCTTCACCAGGACCTGCGTTCTGGCCGTAGGAAGTTATATTCCCCTTATGTGGCTGAACATGATTACAGATCAGCAGTTGTCTTCCAGTTCTAAAATGAATGGAGATAAGGATAGCCTCTTACTTGTAAAGTGTTGGTGCTGTGTCTGTAAACTTCTCTGGAAATGGATGAGATGAAGGAAAAAGACAATTGTTTGTCAGATGGGTTTTCCCTTGAGCTTCTCCTGATGTTTCTTCACACAGCAGATAAAGATGCAGCCCCAGTGAAGCCTGAATGATGGGTGAAGGGTGCATAACAGCCCCCTTTTCCTAAATCTATCTGTCTAGTGCTCCTTTTCAGTGATTTCCTCTCCTTTATGTTTTCCTGCTTTCAGGGCCAGAATTCTAAAAACTGCATTACTGATTAGGGAGTAGTTTGCCTTTTGCAGACTCGTATTGTGCCTTTAACCTTGATCCAAGATGAAAACAGCAGAAACAGCCCCCGCAGTGAATGTTTAAAGTGCATTTCACTGTGCCTGGCATCAGGTCTACACTTAGAAGTGCTGAAGTGATTCTGGATTACATAATGACAACTTTCTGTGCAGGCTGCACACAAGGGCAGGAAGAGCCAGATACATATATAGACGCTACACATAAGACCACCCTGCTAGTCAACCTTCTGCCTTGGGAGGCAGTTGTAAATGCTCAGAGTACAGGTCACACAACCAGAAGACCCCTTCCACTAGGCACTCATCCTTTTGTCAGCATGCCCACTTCAAACAGCTTTCTCTGGAATTACCTGAAACCCCCATTCTGTCCTTCCTGATTGTCTGCGCTCTTTCTGTTCTCAACCTTCTCATATGAAATCTAAACACTCCCCTGACATCCTCCTCTTTCTTTTATGGTTCCACTTTCTCTAGCCTGGAACATGTCTCTTCTTGCACATGTTTATTACTGACACAGCTTTCACCATATTTAATACAGAAAGTTCCAAATGCGTCTTGTTATGACATCACAGTAACGCCATGGCTATCTTTAAACGGGACAAAGTGGATATGTGGGAATGTGCATCAGGTTTACCAATTTTAAACTGCAATACTTGGGAAAAGTATAAAAAGGACAGAATATGCTGTTCTACCAACATATGCCTGTCGTTCCACAAAGGCACCTCTGTAACTATTTCCCTGATTAACTAATCAGTCAATTGTCTACCAAAAAGAAGCTGAGCATAAAACAATCTCGTCAGAGGTAGGATGAACAGAGAAGTGGAACAGGTTCTTATGGGAATACTCTGAAAACATAGATTTCTGGCATTTAAGACAGCTGCGAGAAAATAGGTTTGGTTTGTGGATGTTCAACAAAGCTGAAGTCTGTCAGCTCAGTAATATGACATGTTTAGCTCGAGCACTTCTAAATGTATCTGCACTGGGAATTTTTTAGCATTGTATTAATTCAATGAACAAGGTAAAACTTATGGTGTCAGAGTAAAACTGTAGATGCATATTCCTTGATTTACATCAGTTAATGTCTGGACTTGAGGCATGTCAAACAGGCTCCAGTCTTACAGGGTTTTATTTCTTTTCTATTAGTTATGTACAGCCTCTATTTCAAACAGTTCTTTCCTGAATATTAGAGGTGTGAAATGGTTCCAAGTCTTTATGCACCTGAAGTACAGCCAGCATACTTTTATGTTCTGTATGAAGTACTGGTCAAAAATATCCCACAGTATCTTCTGGAATATTTACACTCTCTTGACAGCACAACTATTGATTTCTTAATCCTGTTAAAAAGAGGGCAGTGGCACAAAAGGCATTATATGTGCAAACAACATGTTTCACAAGTCAGCAAAGATGTTTAGTTTGTGTCAAATTATCCGTGGATGTACTGCAGGAAGATTTCAGCTCTAGTGAAAGTCTGTAATACTGAGCAAAGCATTTGAATGAATTGTATTCTTAGCTAACTAAGCTAACTCTAAGATGTTTCTGGGTCATGTCCTGATATTTCATTATTCATTTGAAAAATTCATTATAAAGATGCAATGACTTACATAAGGAAGAAAAAGGTGTTTTAGGCCTTATGTATATCCATTAATCTTCTGCAAAACAAAATATGTTAGATTTAATTGAGTTTATATTAATTTTGGACCCATCATTTCTCTTCTTGTAACACATATTACCAGTGATGCCAAGTGTGGGGGGAAACCATAAGCAAACCCAAATAGAATATACATGTATTTTCCAGAAATTTCAAGAGCACAGGAGTTGTCTCCCTGACCATCAAAAGCTGCTGCTCCTTTTATCTCCCAGACATGCAAAGAAATTACCATTTTGAAAAGTGTTTCCATTTCAGCAACCTTCGTTGTTCTGAAGTCACAGGTGCTTCAAAATGAGTATTTACCAGTCATTTTCCAATTGCAGGGCCCAATCCTGCACAAGAAACACTTGTGCAAGAGGAAAGGCTTGTGGGATGATTTATCACACATGCAAATGTGAAGCAACGAGCCTCTTCTCTGTTGTCCAGCTAATTATTTTTCATAGCATGAAACAAGTGCATTTTGATAGGTGTAAAAGTCCACCTTGCCCAGGTGAAAGATGAGGCCCATCAGAGAAAAGCTACCTTATAGGTCATCTATAATAACCATATTTGAAAAGTAATATGTCTCCCTCCTGATAGAATAAGGAGTGACAAGATTTCCTTGCAGAACTTCCACCAGTCATTTCTAAAGCAGTAATGTAAGAAATAGTTTCTGTCAGTTACCTCCTGCAGGATGCAAATTAACTCGAAATCCACTGCAGGTATTTAGGCTGTGAAGTGAAGAAAGGAAGGAAGATAAGACAAAGGGGAAGAGCAGCCTTGACTCCCACAGTGAAGCACAAACCTTCCTCCAATTAAGCTCTACACTCTGAATTCCTGTAACAATCCATAAAGCTGCTTTGGGCTTCAGACAACTTTCTCTCCATTCTCACAGAATCCAGGCTGTGTGCTTCATAAGCACCTGGCAGTCCCTAGCATTTAGCTATGAATATGCATGTAGAGAAGATGAAATAAGGACAGTATTTTCTCTAAAGTATGACAATCCCATCCATCTTAAACCTTTGCTGTGGGTTCTGTTTTGTGTATGGGCCCCTCTTACCTACTGCTCCACCTCTGGTGCAGGTTTCATCCCTCTGACAACATTCTCTGGTGCAGGGACATTTCAGGCCAGATAACCCTCCAGCTAAGTCTCTATTAGTTCAAGTCTCCACTCAGATCCAGGCATGCTGCCTGCGATGTCAGCTGTCACACCAGCATTTGGCAACATTTTGATGGTGACAATTGTTCTGCTAAGATGGGGTCTGACATTTATCCTGGAGGAGGAGGCTTCACGGGAAAGCTGTAAAGCCCTCTGGTGAGTTCTAAAATCTATTCACCTACACCGTGAGCAATTAATACTTAATCATCATAATCTGCTTGTAAAATAGGTAAGTACTGTCATTTGCACTTCCCATAATCCAGCCTAAATCACTTCCAGGGCTTTTAGATGCCAACTAAGCAGCTCTGAAAAAGCTGTGCTAAGTCTGAGAGACAGAATCCCCTCCCAGGTAAGCAGAAAGGTCTCTCTTCATCTTCACATTGCTGCCTTCAAACCACTCTGAAATGCACGCTCTCAGGTCAGGTGACAGTTGCTGTGCTTGTTCCTTCTGTTTTCCAGACATGGCCTATGAAAATCTGGGTCAAATTAGATGTAAAATGTGCTTTTCCACATTACATCCCACGTAAACAAGTGAAACTCCCACTTGCATCGAAAAGAGTTAGGTTCACCTAAGCATAACTTGGTTCCTCCATTCCCAGTTAGTCATCTCTTAAGCAGCATCTTTAGCTTGCAAAATACTAAAACTGCATGGGGAACTCACAATATCAAACACATCTGAAGATATTCATTTCTTTCTAGTTCACAATCAGGCAGTTTATCGACCTAAAAAGTGTCAAATGAGCAATGGACAAATACGGGTTAAATAAAAACCAGAATAAAACCCAATTTAAACCATACAGCATATTCCTAACCACTTCAAAACCATCTAAAGTAGAACTGCATGATGAATGAGCACAAAATTCCCATTTAGAAGAATGGATTTTCCCCCATCTTCCCATGAAACTCTGACTTTATTCCTCTGAAAGTGTGTTAATGAATTCTATAAACTATTTGCTTGGCAGAAAACTATAAAAAAATGAATCAGTGATAGAAAAAGGGGAAAAGAAAATTGTAACATATGCAAAAGACCAAAATGAATAGACTTGCTACTGCTCAAGTAGAATATACGCAAAGAGACCAGGGGTGGTGGTACCACCCCACCTCTGAGGGGCTGGTGGCTCTGGGAGCTTTACAGGTACACTCCTATGGTGTCACCAACCTCTTAAAGGAGGACAGGGCAGCTCTGGTGATACTGTAATACACTTCTGAGAGAAATTACTTGAACAATGAGCTATTTGGAACACCACTCGTTACAATTAACATGGAAAAGTAGTAACAGTGTGACCAAAGCAGCACAGTGAATGGAAATAAAACAAAATCAACCCCCCCTAAGTGCTATACTGACCAAAATATGTTGTTTTAAAGGAATTTATCCTAAAAAGGCAAGTTTCTGAGAAAGTGGGAAATATTAATGGGAAAAAGGCTTGCTTTCCATCGATGACCTTGAATGTCACTGCTGGTTACCCCTGGCAACAGCCACAGAACAGCTGGGTTTCAATAAAAGCAAAATGGACGGGAGAGCAAGGACCGAGGTTGCCAGTGAGTTTAATTATCCACTTTCATGTTTGTATTAGTAATTGGTTTCTGGAGTTTTTAATGTTTAATCCATATGGATGTTAATACCCTGTGCCTCTGCTCTTCCTTACTTATGGGTGAGTGCCTTTTTAAAGCACAAACATGGAACTCCACAGCCATGGCGAGAGGTGTTGGCAGGACCTGCCCCTGTGCGAGGCAGGTGTCCCTCTCCCCATGTGCTGCATGTCACCCCTATGTGAGCTGCTGATGCCACCGTGCTGCCATTTGCCTGGTCTCAGATGGCCGTTGTTGGCCAGCACACTTCAGAACAGAGGAAACCATCTTCCTCTTCAGGGAATATATGCCTGTACACCAGGAAACCCAGACAGGGACTAATACCTGGCTTGATAAGCATAGCGGATGGTTCAGTGTCACCATAATTACCTATTGTGCTTTCCTTTTTTGCCCTCAAGAAGTAATCAAATTAATGATCCCATTTCCTGGCAAACTCAGAAACTCCATTAATTTTACTGATTAATCCTAATACAGTGATCACTGCCAAGAATTTATTTCAGTGTTTGGTGTGCAGCGAAGCCAATGTAATTTGAAAATTATAACACTGCAAGAGATGTAGTGACACAGGATTGATTAAAAATGCAATTTAGATGAATCACATGCTTACTACCCTGGGAAGATTAGTTATGGCCAGTAGAAGACAAAGAGATAAGACTGGAAACAACAGGGGTGTGGGTTTGAAACAATTCAGCTTCTCCATGTTGGCTTGTCACTGCTAATCCAGCCTGTAGTATGTAATGGGATGCCTTTAAATCATAGTGTGTGTTTGGGTGAAGGCATTTCACTTGGATATGAGCAGAATAACATCTAAAGAAGGTGTTCAACCAATTTGTAACAAAATCTAACTCTTCCCATCACTAATTCTCCATCGTTACAAGCCCACAAACATCTCGATGATCTGCAATCTTAAAATTAATCAGCTTTAAGGAAAGCTGGAATTGTTTGTCCCGAACAATTCAGTCATGTGATTAAAAGGAAACAGGTGTAAGATGCAAGAGGCAGGGAAGGGATTCTGCTCGGGGTTTTTGTTTGATCTGAAAAGCCAGCCATCTCATCTGTTGCATTCATTCTCCTTTAGGAAGCATTAATCTGCACAGATGGTGGAACCCAGTAATCTCCGTGACCAGCTGCAGAGTGGAATTTTTAATGAAATGGGAATTTGAAGGTTTTCACAGAAAGCACTAGAATCACTCGGACTATTTCCCATGATGCCCAAATTACTCTGACTGTTATTTGACATCTACTGTACTGTAAATATAACAGCCACGTAGCTTCGGTCAGAGTCCAAATACAATCGTTTCGGAACAGCCTTTGCTGCTTTCAAAAGCCAGATGCTAAAAGCATTTCAGTCAAAGAGCAGTAAGTTACCCATCCTCAGCACTTTTACTACAAAACGATAGAGAAGTTATAATCTGTTATTTGGAAACTTTATTTTCCCTTTCTCTGAGATTTAAAGTAGTCTTGGCACCTTTGTAAACTGATGTGATTAAACATAAAGTATGATTTGTAAAGAAAGGTAACACCTAGCAAACACACAGTCACCATCAGGTTTTTACCTTGTGATGTAAAGATTTGGGCTGAAGGATGTACGCCAGCACTTAGATTTCCAGAAAAAAATAAAGGCAAAAAGAAAGAAGCCTGATCTAGAAAGAGAATTATAAAGCATCAGTTTGGAGCAGCAATCCTAATCAGTGCTAAGTAACTCAACCTAGAACTAAGTATGTGAATTAACAGTTTAAAAGTCATAACAACACAGGGAGATGAATTTTATCTTTAAATTAAGGTTAGGTATGTGATTTATTTATAAGATTATGATACCTTTGAAAATAGTAATTTGTATTAAAGAATTCCTCTAGTACTTCATTTTAGCATACACTAACACTAAAGTGCAATTAATCAGATACATTGAGTGAATTTAAAGGTAGGCTGCATTTCTGAGTAGCTTCATAAGGGTTTCTAAATGATTGGTGCATGTTTGAAGTACAGTACAGTTCTAAATTGTTTCATCTTGAGGAAGGATAATGCAGGATGTCTGCTTGTGGGAGCAGAGATCCAGGCTCTGCTTCTGTCTCACCACCACAGCTACTTCAGGTATTGCAGACAAACCACCAAGATATGGGGAATAAAAACTTATCTTGCCTTTTAGTGTCACAAAATGGGCCAATTCAGACATGGGTCAGAGTCAGTGTTGCTCATTTAACTTCAGTGGGGATGAAACCATTTATGCCACGCTTGATTTGATCTTAGCAGTTCAGACAGAGAAAAACAAGCAACAAGAGGTGCTTTGGATATAAAACAGATTCGGGTCTAATCTCAGAAGGCTTTGCAGTGTTGGTATGAATACAATGGTATTGCACAGCCCTGTAAATGTGATGGTGTAAGTTAGCGAGTAAGGCATTGACCCCTGGGGACTGGGGACCTGTGTTTTACCTGCTTTTGCCTGGTTAATCTGGTCAGAACCAAAAGGTCAGAAGGTCACAAAATAACCCAAGGGTGAGGTAAATAGTTTTGAAATGAATCAAGTAAATGATCTGTGTTATATGTGTGCAGCCTCCACAGCAAAGGTGCCATCAATGTGTTGGGTCAAATCAAATCAATCAGTTAAAGTGCTATAAAATTTGAATGTGGAGGGAATAGATGAGATCTTGATAAGAATAATAAAATAGCCTATAAACTACCTGAAACAAATCAATCTTCCTTTCAAGCAGCAAATACAAAATATAGTATATTTCATATTAACTGTGGCTGAAACGAATATATATTCAGAGGAAGATACAATATTAGACGTCTCTTTAATCTAGTGGAGGACAACACTGTTTTAAGTGATCATTTACTTCACAGAAGTCTGGGAGCCTGAGTTTTAAAACTAATTCTTTTCTTAGGATGAAAATAGACGCTTGAATGTCTTTGAAAGACACAAACTCATTCTGGCACTAAATTCTGTTGATGGAAACGGGGTTCAGAACATTTGTAGATCTTCATCAGGTTTGTAACTAGGTTAAAAATATGGTCCCAGAACTCTTACAAAGTTTCCTCTGAAAATTCTGTAATGGAAATGGCTTTATGTTTCAGAAAAAAGTGTTAATGGAACAGCTTTATCTCTCTTGAAACATTCTTTACTGTGATATTTATCCCTATAGTGCAGAAAATAATAGAATTAATGTTTTTAATTAAAATGAGCAACAAACATTTTGATGGAAAGCGCAATAGGGGGAAAAAGCCCCACCAAAGCGATTTCAACCAAAGAACTCCCACTAAGAGCATCTGGGTTTTCTGACGACTCATCAGGAAAGCATTCTTTCAGTTATGTATAAACCACTAGTCAAATTCATGCATGGAAATTGTTACGTCTTTGGCAAAAATGAGAAAATCCATTTACAAAATCAGTCTTGGTTAACTCAAAACAATTTAAAAATTACAAAAGACAAATGGCCTATTATATTTCCTTCAAACCATTTCTTGATGTTATTCTGAGTACATTCGAAAGTATACAATACATAATGCTCCCTGAGCATGTTTACTTCATATTCATTACAGCTATTGACAGGACACCAGCAAATGGAGAACAGAGTTTGAGGATTTCTTTGTGAGAAATAATGCAAATCAGTCTGAGTGAACTTCTTTCCTACCCTGAAATGGGAACAAACAACTCATTTTCCTTTTAGAGGGCAAGGAGATTTCTCAAAGAAAGTCAGTATGTTTACTGTCATTAGCCTTAATTCCTGTTCCAAATGTGACAGTTGAAATCCTCATCACATCCCAAATGACACCTGTCTTCCCACAAAATCCACACAGATACTGTCAGTTGTGCTTTTCCACATTGAGGGACTGACATCTCTTTCTGCAATTCATCTTTTCTGCCCTGTGCAGACACAACATGTGCCTTTTTTCCCAAAATGGCACAGCACAGTCTGTGGATGAGCAGTTACCTTTGAATGGATTCCAGCAACTGTAGATGAAACGCATCTTCCCTGTGTGTGTCTTTCCTTATCATATTAGTGTCTGCTCCAAGTTTGCCTTCTCAAGGACTCACACAACACAGAGTATTCATCTGCATCCAGTTTTTACAAATTCCCCAAGGGGCTGCCGTGATGTGGATGCTCTTGGTAGGTCTCAGTGAGGCTAAGGAATGCCACCTCTCCCTATTTAGCTGTGATTTTAGTGATTTAGGATTTGGCCTTGATAAACTTAACAGGGCACAATGGATAAAGATATTCAAGGATAGATTTGTGTTTCAGTAATACTGGTGCAAATCCAGAATTATACTGAATTTATATTTATCCGAGACAAGAATATAATGTACACAGGGATTTTTTACAACACTACTGGAATGGTTTTGGATGCATAAATGAGTAAATATTAGTTTCTCTAAAACACATTGCTCTTGTAGAGATGATTAAAGGACAAGATGAAAGAAAAAAAACCCTCAGTCAACTACTAATTGGAGCTGCTAACCAGATTTTTTCCTGACTAGTGCTTTTTCTGATGAATTCTCTTTTACAGCATACGGTTTCAGTCCAAGCTAGTTACCAAACTTCTATTATTCCTTTCATATCTTCATAGACAATACTGCCTCAAGGTCTAATTTATAAATGAGAAAGACTATGCTGGAATTGTCAGCAATAAGCAGCAAAAATGTTGTCTTTATGAACCACTGCAAAATATTTTTTCCTTAGACTATAAATTTCTTTCATTCATATTAATAGAAAATTACAGTCTTCCATGAGGGTTATTGAGCTATGACTTATTTTTCTAGCATCACAGTTTGTGCCAGCAGTTAACTGTAGTATCACTTAAGCGTCTAACTTGCACAAATAGCCATGGTGATACCCAACTACTACTGTGTGTGCCAGGAAGCTGGGGCTGAAAAATTTCAAGTGCAGTTTTAGTCACTGCATCTGATAGGAAGCCCCACAGAAAGCTGCAGGAGTTTATCAAGTGGAGTTTATCTGTTGGACTTAAAAAAGGATTTATCACATTTATAAAAAGAAATACTCTTGATGATCATATGGTTTGGTAAATTATAATTACTAAAAAAGGCTGTTCAGTTTTAGGTAACTCATCATTACAAAAGTGGTACAATTTGTGTGACAGAGATTCCCCACCATCAAAAATGGTGTGACTCATCCTACTCCTGCTTCTAACCTCCTCCTTAAAGTGGTTAAATGCTCCAGCATCACAGAAAACTCTGAAATGCTGAGGAAATAGAGAGGAGCATCCCATTGAAAGGAAGGAAAACAACCAAAAAAATCATGTAACGTAGACAAAGGGAGTAGTAGTAAGAGCAAGAAAAGGAGCTGGGAATAAAGAGGGCCTCTTGTGGGGTGGGGAGAGGAGGAAAGAACTATCATCAAGAACCTCCACAGCGGTTTGAGGTAAGACATTTTGCTGCTTTTATCCCAAGCAATTACACTGGCACTATCTCCTGTTACAGCTAATGTGACACAATGAAAGCCACCCACACTACTAAAAATGAGAAGGAAGGATCTATTCGGTGACATGAAGGCAGCACTACGAAACTCCCCGTCCTTGCAAGACAAGGCAAAAGCTTTTATTTAACGTTGTGGCTTGTTGAGCACCGCTTCTCTTTGTGACGTGTCCCCCTGCTTACAATAAACAGCTTCTGGGGCTTTCAAAGGCCTCAGCTTTGCTTCAGTGTGTTTAATCACCTGCGAAAGCTGTTTATTGCCTTGTATACTTCCCCCATCATGAACATTATCCTTTAAGTATAAGGCTTTATGGTGAGTCTAAGCAGGCCAAATGATGCAAGAGGACACGGCACTATCAAAGCTGTGTGCAAGCACAGATGAAATAAATCTATATGAGGACCACAGAGCATGAGAGTGGGCAAGATAAGCTATAGTAACACACTGCAACGGTTTCACAGGCACTCAGCTTATCCTTTAAAATACACCTTTGTTTGTTGAGAGCCACACTGGCAATCTCCTACACAACTATCAAAGAAAGATGTACGCATTCGAAGAAAATTATGAAGGGATCATGATAGACAAAGCCAGAAAGGTTAATAAAGGGCATTTGTGTGTACTTTACTTCTGAAGGCTTCAGCTAAGGTGCTTTAAAGCAGCTGCAAACATAATAAAGCAGAACACTGAGAAAGTATTTAAATGAGAAAATGTGGTATTACACAGAGCACTTCCTTTATCAATAGAGAAGGACTATGTACACTTGTAAGGAACCCTTTCTAAAAGGATATCAAGACCAGGAACAAACAATCAAAGGCTTTTTAATGTAACAAAGTAGGTTTTCCTCCTGCGAGAGCAGAGATAGAACCATGGCTGAATTCAGTTCAGGGATCTTAAAGTATTTTCTTGCGGGTGTTTTTACTTTGCTTAAGAACATCATCACATCAAGGTGTGTTGCTACCAAGCTTGGTAACAAAGATACAAAATGGTGACCAGCATAACATCAAACAGAAAGATACATCTCCCTGTTGCAAAAGGAAGGCTAGTCTCACTGGAATCCCTGACTTCTGTGGGGCCATGTTTTACAGAGGAAATGGAAAGCCCTCCCCAGGGTATTAAAAAATGGAAAGATAAAGCTGACATAAATTGTATGTTGGAGGCAAAAGCATTGGGCCAAATAGCTCTCCTTGTCTTTAATGTCCTGAAATATTTCCACCCAGAAGGCATTTTACAGCTGTTGACAAGAAGTTTGCCAATTCCTACTCAGTAGAAATTATGAATTTACTACTCCCCTGTGTGGGTTTTAAAGATTCTATTTTCCTTTTATTTGGAAATTTGGCTGTTAAAAGACTTTTCCATGCCAGGAAAATTCTCACTTCTACCTTATTTTTTATCCAGGCTTTTGTTACATTGTGTACTTCTCAATTTCCCCCCCTAATTTACTGAATTACTGTATTCAACTCTAACAATTTTTTAACTTCCAGTGATATCTCAAACCTACACTCATTGAGTTCTACTGTAAAAATATAGATTCAATAGTTAAAACCAATAGTTTGTTAAGCACTGTTTTATGCAGTAAGCTATTTTTTATATCAAATGTGTTTGGCAAAATCAGGTTTTTCTACTCCATAGCAGTATTTATAGTACTTAAAATATCCACCGATTCCTCAACTAGAGCCAAGTATTACTTGCAATCCCCTTCCAAAGAGTTCCCTTTGATTACCAAAAGCAACTCTATTGAATGCAACAAGATTCTATATTAAAGTAAATTAAACTAAATTTGGCTAATGAAAAAAGACTAACACGTAGGCCAGTGTTTAATCCTCAGCTTCAAAAGGTTGTAAAGAAACTCAAACCCATACAAAGGAGACTCCCAAGGTTCTGAATTAAAGTTGCTTGCAAACACCAATAGGCCAGAATAACAATCCTACTGGTTTCTGCAGGTAGGGCTCCTTAAGAAAACATAATTTGGACAACTGTGGCATAAAAGACATAATCAATTCAGTGTGTTATTGACTTTAGGGATGTGGTATAAATGTGCCTAATTCTGGTACTTCACTTACATGAAGTGACTTGGACTTTAAATACTGCTCAGCCAGTTAGAGTCAAAGCCATAAACCTTGTAATACATGTTTATGTTGTGCAATGTTGCAAAAATAATTAAATCTTGGTTTGTTTTGTTCTTAAAAACTCAGGATATTCAACACAATTTCACTGTGCTTATAAGATGATCAGTTGAATTAGCAAGCTAAAAAAGATGACATCTGTAGCAAGTAGTGTTGCAGATGCTAAATAAGTGATGTAATTGCAAAGTTGGTATAGGTTTCTATAAATTCCAATCTATTATGAAAAAGATATATTTCCAGTGAATGCCTTACCCTTTCATCTCATCAACTCAAAATTTGTCTAGCTACCTTGAATTTACAACACATTTACTCTGAGGTGTCAAACAGTCTGAACTGCTTTATAGTCAAGAAATAATGGGAAAATTAATTTCATTTAACTGCAAGCACCTACAAAATGGTACAAGATGCTTTCCTTACAAAGAAAAACAGCCACTTCCTTAAGCTGTTCTTAGATACCTGAATTACAGCAGATGAATACCAGTTAATGTTTCTGGAGAGAAGTTAGGATTAAAGCAGCTACAATCTGTTCAACAGTCAGACTCAAAGCGGTGTTGGTTGACAGAGCTTTCTGGAAGTTTCTAGTCCAGTCTCCTGCTCTAAGCAGCATTATTATCACTCCTGCTTAAAGCAACCCATGGCTTTATTCAGCTGAGTCTTTCTTGTGCATTTTGTGTTGAAAAGGAAGGTTCAGACATCTCTCACTGATGTCAGTTTAACAAAGGATAGTTCTTACCTTTTCCTGGTGCCTTTTGCATTCGTTTGTGAAAGTGTGGCACAGATGCAAACACAACTACACGAAGGATGATGCTAAATTTTCAGTTGTGGTTATTGAAATGCCATAAGCAGCCACAAGTCCTTTCCCCAGTCAATGACCTATCTGTGTCCTGAAGCCACCAAAAAGCAGCAGCAGTAGCAATTCCATTTTACCAAAACTAACTAATGTACCCACAAGGCTCAACTTATATATTACAGTGACAACTGTCAGTCACAACTGCTCTACATTAGATGGGAAAGTTTTTTCCTGTGCTTTTCAATCAGCAGAAAATGCTGAAAAGCCAACCAGCAAGTGTTTAGATAATTTGTACTTGTTGGCTAGCTACACAGAACTTCCTCTCCCTTCTTAGAAGTACTACTGGTAATGTCATATTTGTTACCGTTTGTTGCTAGCAAATGAATTAAATTTATGACTTAACCAAGCATGAAATTATGTTTTCAATAATAATCAATAAAAGCTGCATAAGCTGGGAACAATTACATATCTCACTGAAGAATCCAGTTTCACCAAAGGTGTCCATTTCAGTCATTAAATAAAGTGTGATTGCCTATCTATAGTGCATCAAGACAGAAAGCTGATAGCCCAGTTAGCTTCAATGAGCCAATAGAGGATGCAGGTAGTAAAGCTTATTGATTGGGCTCAAAATACCATAAAAAGCTAATGAAATGTAACTTTCATTTTGCAAAGGATTGCAAAATACATCTCTCTAATGCTTTGTGGTCTCTTGCTACCATGGCAGATCTTGAGAACTATCCTTCTCACTCTGGAATTGCTGTCCCAGTTTCCTTCTTGTTTGCAGCCAGTTTCCGTCTGCTCTAATTGGGTGCTGGTCCTCATGCTCTCTGTAGCAGTATCATCCTTTTTCATGGCTTTTGATGTGCAAAACTCCTCTTTCTGTCTTCTCATGCCATTAAAAAATATTGCAGTGAGACTAACAGTAATATTTATAAAGTTTGTTGTAATAGTTTGACACACTCAATATTTCATCTAGCACAGCTGCTTTATTCTCCCATTACACACACCAGATGCTGTACTATTGCTCCTAATTTATGCGTGGAGTGATCGGTTAAAGGCTGCTGCGCACATCACGTCGTGCAGCACCAGCTTTCGGCTCAGCAGCACAGCTCTTCAGTAATCACCTCTCTGCTGCTCACAGGAAATCGGCAGTCCCAAACCTTCTAAAGATATAACAGATGGTATCTGGCAGAGGCAGGAAGAAAAGTTAAAGTGCTGGCATGCATTTCACTCCTCCCAGTAGCTGCTCTTTTTAGGAATCTCTTCAGTATATAGCTCACTGCACATCCCTTTATTTCTATCATAAGTTATGCAGGGCACAATGGTGCACTAAAAAAAGGACAAACATTACTAGACAAAGGATTTTAGATGTTGAAACAGGTACATGGTTTTATAGCTAAAGGGCTTTCAGGAAAAGACTAGTCTAAGTGGAAGAGGATATGAACAAAATCCATTGGCCAAAATAATACTTAATCCTTTCAGTGAGATAATCAGGGAGCCCAGAACCAGCTGAGGCAAGAGACTGGACTCAGAATACCTCATTATTAACAGCATTATTATTTGGGTTTTTTCCCAAAGAATGATGGAGATGCAAGTGAAATACTCCCTGACTTGTGATGATTCCTGGGTTATCTAGTGCCTTGTAGAGGTTTTCATTAGCACAGCCTTCAATGAACAAATATATTTGGAGTTTGTGGTGAAGAATATATTCATAACTGTGCTTCTGGTTTTATGTTTTTTGCTTATGTTGTAGGATATGGCAGGCACTTGGTAGCAGTCGAGGAAGCAATACATACAACATGATAGTCATTGAGAATGCAGGATGGGCCCTTCCATGAAGATACGCCTTCACTTGCAGAGGTGAGTGTTCATTATGAAACTGCTCTAAAGCTTCTTCCTGCTAAACAATTTCTCCTCTTCTCCTGCCCTGCTTTGGGAGAGTAGGAACAGGAGGTGATAAAGCAGCTGGACACATATAAACATCTTGGTGATATTTGCAGTGATATTCTAAGGGGAACAGAGTAAACCTTCAACTTCAAACAGCATTTAAAGAACATGACATTTGGAAAAATATCAGTCCATTCAAATATCCTGAGCTCTTTAGGCAGAAGCTTCACCCAAACCGTGGAGAGGAATGCAGAGATGCCCACCATGGCCAGCTGAGCTCCACACCAGCTGTGCAGTGCCAACTCAGATACCCTGGTTTCATAATTCAAGCCAATAACCTCTGCTTGTTCTCCCCCGAGCTACCTTTGGTACTTTTGAGTAGATTCTCTTCTAGAGCAGCTTTAGCTTGTGAGAGTTACAACATTGCTGGAAGGGGATTTTAGCTGTGATGTTGCTCAGTAGAAATGCAGTAGTTCTTAAATGTGTCCTTGCATTGCATTTTGCATTAGTTCTCAGAAGGTTTTGTGATGCTTAGCTCCCTCACTTGAATTCATCACAATAGTAAGAAAACAGCATACTATTTATGTTCAGATACTGCTGGATCTTCTGCATTTTCTAAAAGAACGAAAATTCCTTGGGTGAGACACTCCTTGGGTACATTAAGATTTTTGTCCAAGCTCTGTTATATTCTTATTAGTTTATTAATTATGAGGTTGAGTTTTCAGAGCTGTACTCCCTGACAGTTATTGAAAATGATGCATTTCTGCTTGGGAAAATAGAAGCCAAACACTGCCATGCAAACAGTGATGTTAACAGTGGCAGTCTACAGGATATGCAATTTCTTTCTTTAAATATACAACTACTCACAAAATTCCCTGTTTGTTACATGAGCTTTGATAGCTGCTGCCTTTACAGACACACACTGCTCTCAATAAGATGCCTCTGACAAAAGATACTGCAAACAGTTCACCACAGTAGTAACAAACTGGTTGTTCCCTGCTTTCCACGCACTAACTCCAGTTTCATCCAACTTTGACAATGAAGCAGATAGCTCAGTGTTTTGTGAAAATTGGGTAGAAGAAAGGACCAAACCAATTTTGTACTGAGGAACAGGCAGGTAAAACTCAGGCATTACAGACTGCTGTTAGCAGCAGCCTGCTGGACAATCAGAAGGTGCATTTGCAGGGCACAACGCAACTTGGAAACAGCCACAGCGTTTTCTGCCTTTGTCTTCTAATGGAGGGGATCTGTGGAGTAGTGGAGAAGTGATAATGGGGGACAGAAGCTATAAAGAAGCTAAAATGAGATTCTGTAGGAAACCAGGCTGCACTATTTCTTCTGTTTATGGAACACTGTGTTAACCGAAGATTGTCACAGAGGCCTCCCCAAAGGTCAAAAAAGATACAAAAATAATTTACAACCAATATGTAGCTGCTTCAAGGACTGAGGATATTTGGGTGGTGACAAATGGTTAAGTAGATAGCACAAAATTTTGCACTAGAACAAGGACCACTCCATCTGAAATTTGATCATAGATACTGGCATACATCCCTGTGCTTCCAAACAATATCCTTCTGTAAATACATATATATAAAAGGAATGAAGTGTAAGTTCTATAAAAAACCTGGATGCAACATCCATCTGGTGATGGGTAGACAGTGGGCTTACTTGCATTGAGAAGATTTCAAATAGAAAAGATAAATGCTAAAGCCTAAAGTTGAGATTTAGAGGCATGGATTTACTGTTGGGTGGCTGATTAATCCAAGAATCTCTCCCATATCACTGCCTCTGCCCCTGCCAAATCCATCTGGGTAGTGAGGTTCTGGGTGCAGCCTTTCTCTCTCCAGTGTTCAAATTTGTCCCTGGGCAATATCAAACAAGGAGACCTGTTTAACGGTGCTTCTGTGCTTCTAATTGAGCAATACCTAGTAAATAGCCCCATATGTGTCAAACAGGGCTCCACAGCCCAATCCATCTTCAGGCTATTGAAACCATGGCAGCCTGTTGTTTTTAATAAAACACTGAAAGAAAAGATCAGGAACGTACATTTGCATTAAAAGCTTAAGTCACTCAAAAGTAGCTATTAATGTCCATCATATAAATAATATGCTTTACAAAACTAACCACAAAAGTGCATTTATTTGGAAGGGCTGTGATGATATCAAAAGTACATATGTGTGATTAAAAATAATTCACATTTTAATCCTTTTTTTTCCCCCAAAGGCTTTTTTGCTTAGTCCATTTGAACACTATTTTGGGTAGAAGTCTTAAATAGTTCTAGATAAAATAGGACTAGATAAAATACTTAGTTAAGGCTAAATACTTAGTTAAGGGAAAGTATCTTCAAAGGAGCTTTTAAGTGCCACCTCAGCACAGCTGTGTTGCCCTTGGCATCACCCTGGAAGATGCTGTGATTTAAAGCCATATCTGTGATATACTTCTTTGCAGTGTTCGTGTGGCAGGGAGTGGAGGACTGCAGAATGTGGGTACAGGGATTTAATACTATCAGGAGCACATTATGATGTCGATACACTGCCTCCAGCTGCTGGCTGGGCACAGAAGAAAGGGAGTAAAGGGTATACGCATTCCTTTTTGCTACATATCCAAAGAAAGGAAAGACATATAATTAATCCTTATTAACCCTTGCCCTATTAGCCTTTTCTTCTTCCCCTTCCTTCTCATCCTCATATATACCTCAAATGTATCTAC
This sequence comes from Nestor notabilis, assembly GCF_000696875.1. NCBI lineage: Eukaryota > Metazoa > Chordata > Aves > Psittaciformes > Psittacidae > Nestor > Nestor notabilis. Next base: position 152,573 of record NW_009928897.1, read on the forward strand.
ATGGCATGATGTCATATAAGTTAGTGAATTCTATGTAGCACCCTCTTCTGCTGAATAGCTTCCCTGAGGCAGGTGGCACTGAGTTGTTAAAATAACTAAAGAGTGCAGCATGCAGTATGTTTTTTTCCTGAGCAGGATGTCACAGGTTAGAGATTAGCACTACTTTTACATGTATCTGTTGTACATCTTCACCTTGATTCCAAAAGCGGCTTTGAGATAGTCAGACCTTGTGCATTCCTAACATCTTTCCTGAAAAACAGAATTAGCTCTTAATAGTCACTTCAGATGTTCCAACTGCCTGTGAAACAATCCCCTCAGGGTGCATCAGGACCGTATGAAATTCCTTCAGATGGTTTTAAGTTATGATGCAAGTTACACAGATTTAAGTTCAAGATAACTTTACAGAAGCCACCCCTTTACCTGTTCACAGCCCTATTTAGAGCTGGAGCTGATGCAGTGGAGACAAAATATACATTCGGAAAATCAACAGTGTGTTGACTTCCCTTCCACATGGTGCTGTTTATTCAGACTGATGCTTTAATCAATATCTTGCAGTTACTTATGAGGGGATCGAGTGCACCCTCAGTAAGGTTGGAGACAACACCAAGTTGGGCAGGAGTGATCTGCTTGAGGGTAGGAAGGCTCTACAGAGGGATCTGGACAGGCTGGATAATGGGCTAAGGCCAATTGTATGAGGTTCAACAGGGCTCAGTGCCAGGTCCTTTACATGGTTCACAGCAATTTCATGCTCACAACAGGCTTAGGGAAGAGTGGCTGGAAAGCTGCCCAGTGGAAAAGGACCTGGGAGTGTTGATCAACAGTAGCTGAACATGAGCCAGCTTGTGCCCAGGTGGCCAAGAAAGCCAAGAGCATCCTGGCTTGTATCTGCACTGATGTGGCCGCAGGACCAGGGCAGTGACCATCCCCCTATACTGGGCGCTGGTGAGACTACACCTCAAATCTTGTGTTCAGTTCTGAGCCCCTCACTACAAGAGGGACACTGAGGTGCTGGAGCGGGGCCAGAGAAGGGCACCGGAGCTGGAACAGGGCCTGGAGCACAAGTGTGATGAGGAAGGGCTGAGGGACCTGGGGGGTTCAGTCTGGAGAAGAGAAGGCTCAGGGGGGACCTGATCACTCTCTACAACTGCCTGACAGGAGGATGGAGAGAGGTGGGGTTGGTCTCTTCTGCCAAGTAACAAGTGACAGGACAAGAGGAAACGGCCTCAAGTTGCGCCAGGGGATGTTTAGATTGGATATTAGAAAAATGTCTTCACTGAAAGGGTTGTCAAGCACTGGAACAGGCTGCCCAGGGCAGTGGTTGAATTACCATCCCTGGAGAGATTCAGAAGATGTGTCAATATGGCACTTAGGGACATGGTTTAAAGGTGGACTTGACAATCTTAAAGGTCTTTTCTAACCTAAACAATTCTATGATTCTACAGTGAATTTTCGGCTGCTGAAAAATTCTGGATAATAGACTACAGAACAAACCTCACGTGTTAATTCACCTTTGTTTGACTGCTGAAATGAAGGGTAGGATACAGCTTTAGAAAAAGGAGGTAGGCTAGGAGTGTCATATACATAAAGGCAAACATACAAACACACTCATTTTTCCTGTAAGAAAATTGTTGTAAATTGAGACAGGAAAGATGAACTGGATCCTAGGAAAGGCTCTTACATACCTGTCATTTTCTACTGATGTATCAAGATTCCACGTTTTATTTCTATTCTCTTCTACGCAAGTTTACAAAAGGACATTTTTCTTTATTTTAATCAGCCTCACATTTGCTAGTTAAAACAAACTCCCCGATGGTTTTTGATGGTCAAGTTTAACTGCCTTATTTTTCAGTTTAAGAGCTAAAATTTCCATTGTCAGACCTACATGGACAGTTTGGGTCTGCTCCTTGTTCAAGGACACAAGCAATAGCTTGATAAAGAAGCTGGAGGTAAAACTGTTCAGTAATAATTGTTTTCAGTTGAAAGTTACATAAACCAAACAAAAGTTAAAGATTCAAACACCCAAATGACACAGGGGCTACTGCACATCTAAACAATACTACTATGAGCTGCGATTTTCTGTCACTGTCTGTACAGGAACAACATATCCCAAATAAAAAAGGGTACACACAGAAGGTATATTTTCTCTTTCCAGTTTTATTGCAAAGCCTGCAACCTCCTGTAATATACACTGTTCATTACAGTAAGAACAGTTTCTTACCTCCTATTTATGTGTATTTTCCTTTTCTACTCCAGAATCATCTACTGATGGTTTCCCTCAGCCTGTTAAGCAACACGCAGCTTAAATCCCCCCACTGCTGTACCATCCAGATCCCCGTTTGATAAGGAGGTGCTGTCTTTGACTATTAGATACAGTTCACTGACCACTGCTTCAGTTTTGTCCCCTTAAGCTCCTTTCTAGCATCTAATCCTAAAACACCTATAAGGAAGCTTCAGTCTTCAACAACCAGTTGAATAGTACCAGGAGGAGAAACAATGGACTGGCACTTTTCCCTAGCACCAAACTGCTACTCAGTATTCTGAATGGCATATTTGACTGCCACAGCAATGTGTATTTCACCCTGGCAGCAGTGTTACTCATCCCCATCTTTTCTAGCTTCCATCAGAATTGACATGTATCTGTTATAAAGTACCTCCTCCAGCTGCAGAAATCCCTGCCAAATGTGTGGTGTTTTCTTGATTAGATGCAGTGTAAAACAGTACAGGGACACATGACCAAGAGAACTGTTATCTGTTGTGCATCTTCCCCAGGTATCTTGATTTTGATAATATGATTCAACTTCTCTGTACAAAATGACAGGGAACATCCCCCTCCATTCCAGCAGGCTCCCAGATAAAAGCATTCCTTTGATATTGTGCCAAAAATACCCGCTTTCAAGAAAATATTATCATATTTTAGAAAGTTTCAATATGTGATGGATTTATTATTTTATGTTTGTAACAAAAATAAAAAAGCAAAGATTGAATCATCCTTCTGAGACCAGGAAATGTGTTTTAATAATGTTAGAATACAAAATTATGTTCCATTTAAAGCATATGGTGTTAGGAAACTTGCACACTTCTACTATGACAGCAGGATCTGTGAGAGAAAAGAAAATCTTTAGTCTCTATATCAGTGGTTATAGCCCCAAGTGCAGAATCAAGTACAAAGACAAGATACATGTTACTTCTACTTCTGCAAGGCTTGAAATAAATACTAGGTTTATAAACTGACCTGAGTGCAAGATGAAATAAAACCAAATAAGATACCTTCAAAACAATGCACAACATATATTAGAAGGTAGAAAAAACGGGCATTAAGAGCAACGTTGGTACTTTTGAAAATCCCTTTGAATATATCAAACTATTCAGTATTTGGAGGCCAGCTGCTGCTCCAATCTTTTTTTGAAGTCCAACCTTTTTTTGAAGCTACATTATTAGAAACTGAAAACGGGAAAGCAACTTATTGAAATAAACAGTTGAGGAGGTAAAGAAGTGAGCAATGGACAAGACCTTTGGCTAGTATCAGTTAGCCCCGCTTCAATAATATCACAGACCCTTTAACCTTCTAACTGATCTACTCCCCAGCGTCCATAACAGCAGATCCCCTTGATGTTTCAGATACCATCCCACTGAAAGCAGTTCTAGGGTTTGCACGCCCATCTCTGCAAGGGTACCAGGGGTTGCTTTTAATTACTACACAGCTGCAGCTGAGATATGGTTTATATATAATCATAGCATATAATTGGCAAGGTACTGCTGGCAAAATGAGAGCATACCCTGAGCTCCAAACAGGGCACACCAAAGCTGCTGTTGTAAACCTGCTGAGTCACTTCTTGCCCAACTTAAGATCTGCTCGAAAGTTTTCCATGGCAGACAAGTGAGCTTGTTTTATGATACTAGACAAGATTAAATGTCAAGCACAGTAGTTATACTGGAGCAAGAAAACCTTGATGCTGTGAAGAAGCTGTAAAAATACATCCTTGTGCCCACTCAGGACTCCTCGATGATTTCAGTGATGCTCCACTACCACAGATGACCAGAAAATCTGAACACATCAAGATGCACATCTGAGTTCCCCCATATTGATTCAATCTCAAGATTACAACTGAAGTGGTAAGGAAACAGCATAGAGACAGATCTAGACTCCGAATATATGTTTTTCCCTAAATATGGTCTAACAGCAAAGTTTGCAAGTACTTCAGAAATAATAAGCATTTTTTCCTGTTCTGAAGTCAATGATGAGGACAAATAAACAGACATTTTAACCTACTGGTTTCATTTTATGTTCACACATCTGAGAACATGCAATACTGTACCAGTATTAGAAATGGCAAACAATTATTTAAGCTGCAATACTGTATTTCACTTTTTATTCATTAAAGTTTTTGATGTTTGCATCAGACTTTTGACTTTCTGAAGCTGCTCTAAATCAAAACATCATATTATTAAGCTCTCCAAAAATTCATCACAAGTCAGTTTACAGATGACATTGATGTCTTATTGCTATCCATTCCTCCTGGACCATTTCTAACAATTCATTTTTTATATTCCTGCAGTGCTGAAATATGGTTCACACCAATAGCTGTCCTTTTAGTAATCACCAAAGCAAAGCTTGGCAGTTGTCATATATTGCACTCTTGAGAAAAATGCTAGTAATACTCTGAATTGATTGAACAGCCTGGAATCAGAACTAGCTGGCAGAGAAACCATTTAACTGATTTCAATTCATAAATCTCTTCTCTCCCATCTTATTTTAGTTTAGAAACTGCTAAATATTGCCATTATCTTGTGATGCCTAGAATGAACCAATTATTTATAAAGATATTAATTTAAATAATATGTGACTGCACTCATTAATACCCATATGAGGAGGCAGACTTATGGATCTTACTGAGTAACTTTCATTTATGCACACTGAGCTAGAGAATGTATGTAATAGTCTTCAGCCAGCAGACATCGATTTGTTATTTCCCCAGAGGTCAACATCAGGTACAATGTCCTTCCCTGTCTTAAAGGGATTTTAAACAGAACTTTACCTGCTTTAAACAACAATTTAAGTCCTTGAGCATGACCCTAAAATGATTAGTAAGACAATTGCTTACATGACAAGGTTTAATTAACCGTCAGGCATGCACTTAGCGTCTAAAGCAAATACTGTTACTTAACATGTTTTTAGGCGGAGAAGAAAGAAGTATGGCTAAGAACTGTAGTTCAGCCTTAAAGAATTTTGGAAACATAGCTCTTGAATTTAAGTCCAAAGAGAATGAGGAGATCAAAGGCAGCTGGATGAATTTTGGGGGAGTCAAGGCAGAGCTCTTGGAGCAGAAAGACTGCCAGCACTGGTGAATGGAGGAAGAAAGCCCAGCAGAGAACTAGCACAGTGGAAACTGAGGTGGTTTATTCACCCTCTACTATCATCCATGACAGTCTGGAAATCATAGAGTGGTTTGGGTTGGAAGGGACCTTAAAGCTCATCCAGTTCCAACACCCTGCCACAGGCAGGGACACCTTCCACTAGAGCAGGTTGCTCAAAGCCTCATCTGAAACCCATAGTGCTTGCAGCCTAAATGTCACTCAACTACACTGGTCTGTCAGTAGAGTCATTCTGTTGTCCTGTTGCTGACTGTCTTGGTGCTTATTTGAATCCAAAGAAAAAACCCAGAGGAAATGTGTTTTCCTGTGTGCCAGAGTGGAGGAGTGTGATTTGCATATTAGTAAGAGTTTGTATTGTTTATTAAGAAGGACTGTTTATCTGAAATGGGCTGCATGTTAAATTCACTAGAATTGGTAATCAAGAGACAAAGCTGGGCCTGAGAGAGAACTGAAACTTGGGGAGTTTCCTCAAAAGCAGCATTTCTTCTGGGGAATTTATCTGTGTGTAAACTCATTAAACCTCTTGTGCTGAGATTCTGGATCTTGAAATCCAATTATCTGTATCAATGATAGTCAGCCTTCAGGACCCGAGCAGCCACTTTCTCAGGAAATGGAGAGGCACAAACATACAAAATAACAGCACAATTTAGAATAACATCTGATGGTGCTGGAATCGTAAATCGCATGACCCGATACCACCCTGCAATCTTTGGACAGCACACAAAGCAATGTATTACTGCTCACTGGAACGTTAGTGTGAAGAACTGGATCAAAGAAGTGTAAGTATTTGTCAGATTGCTGCCAATCCTTTTGCTCCTAAGTGGAATGGGGAGAATTGTCTTCTCAGCCTCAGATCAGAAGTGACTATTAAGTCACCGGGCCCCAGGCTACTTTTCTCCCCTTGTAGGCTGCAGTGTAGGAAAACAGTGATGTTGTCCTTTATACTTTCCGTTCAGACCACTCCTTTTCTATAGGAACAAGAAAATTACTACTTTATTTCCAACTGGTCAAAAAAAATGTAGGATAGTCTCAGTCTGGTTTACTATAATGCCTTCCATTACTAATATTGAAATAAAATAAACTCTTATTATGGAATCGGTTAGAAAGGTATGTGCTTATTAAGGTGGAATCTTTGGTCATAAATTCTGTGATGGAATGGTTTGGAACAGTTGTGGTCTACTGAGGTGGAAACTGAGAACTAAACAGATAACTGGCTTACAGAAATTAAGCAATGCTTCCCCCACCACCACCACCCTTAATAAAGGCTGAAAAGAAATGAGTGGTCAGGAATGAACGAGTCAGGAGGAAGTATTAAGGCAGTGATTGTATCACTCAGATATGTGTTATCTCTCCAGACTGGCCTTTTGATTCTGCTCCTGTGGGTGAACCCCTTGTGTTCCTTCTTAAGTTAATTTCAAAAGTGAAGCAGCACACAAAGCAGAAATGTTGTTTTCAGAAATGACTATTTGAGTTTTGAAGCTGAAATAAACCTGAGTTCTACTTCAATAGCAAAACATTTTGTTAAAAATCTGAAGTTACTGTGCCAAAAGCAACTGTACTGTTTCCTTCCATCAAGCTGTCTCTTAAGGCTTGACTCTCCTCCCAGCTCCATTTTCAAGAGAGGTGTGTAATTTTGACTCTGTGTGCAAGTAGCTGTCTCTCTTGTTCACTGTGCATGGAAGCTAGCTTATTATAACTTTGATTTGAAACTGTATCAAATCCCTTTTTTATTTATTCACCATGTTTCTTAGGATCAGTTCCATAAAATCCTTTCATGTACAGCATAATCACAGTTAAGTCTTGTCTAAGAAATTCCCTGGCTGCTATATCAATTGGTTCATTGCCCTGAAAACTGAAGTGCTTCAGCCCATATGAAACACACCTCCATTTTTAACATATAAAAAAACATTACCAAAAAAGTGAACACAAATACACCACCTGCCAAATCAAATCCCCACTGAAGCCTCAACTATGAGCAAAGAATTTGTTTAAGGCATTCAAACTGCAATCTTCTTAAAGGAGAATTTTGATTCCATCATTTCAGAAACCTCTCTAAAACAGATGAAGCACAACTAGAACAAATCCTGTTCTTGTAACATAATAGAAGCAGGATAACATTTATGAGTGTGGTAAGAACACCTCATTACTGATGGAGCATCTTCCAGGTTATCGGTGCCCCTATATTTTATTAATAAGCAGACATTTGCTTCACCCTCAGCTGGTACAAGAAACAGCTGAAGTCTTAGAACTGCTAAAGACATAAAATATTCTGAAACACCTGGCTTTGACTCACTGACAACTTCCATTTGCTTTTGTTCTTGACTGTCATAGTGTCACACTGTAATTTATAAATAATGGGAAAATTTCCACTGTTACATAAATAGGCAGAGTTGATAAAACTCTATTTTGTATCAAAATGAGAAACCTCAATGCATATCAGTTTAAAAACCAAAACGTACATATTACCCTGAAATTTGGGCCATCGTTGGAAGCATTCCTGTCCTTCAGTAAGTAATACCACCATTTGATCATTTCCATTGATAATGATGTATGTGCACATGTACCAGCAGAACCTCAATGGGAAGTACAGAGCACATTCCTAGCATGCTTTTTCCAGCAGAAATCTCATTTGTCAAGACAACAGGAGAAGAGAAACCATTTTGGAATAACCTTCTGTTAGAGTCTTTTGCTTTCTGCAGTGTTGTAAGCCACAATGCCTTTTCATCTGCATTGTTGTGTATTACAGGTTTAATAAAAGAGAACTGCCTGCATGGAATAAGAAACAAAATATTTAAAATCCCCTTTTAAGCAACGCCCCCATAAGGGAAACAACACAAACCCACAATGATCTAATGGCTATTTCCAAGAGTGCCAACAGCTTCAAGATGTTTTTTTATGTTATGAAGTAATTTTAGAATTGAAAAGTATCAGCCCTTCAGTTGAATAAAGAAAGTGGGGATAACTTAGTTTTTTGAGGAGTGTCCTAGCCTAGAAGCTGATGTTCCCAAACCACAAGTAGACACATTATTTAATGCAGAATGACTCTGTTTTCATTCCTTGGTTCATCAAGATACACTTTCTAAACCTGGGTAACAAGGTTCTATATACATGATTTAAAAATATTATTGGTCAGAAATAGTGGTTAAAAAACTAGTCAGGAGCAGCAGCCACTTTTCAACAGGAAATTGCCATGCTGATTTTAGATGAGCAAGATAGTCTTTGCTAACCCAACATTTCCATCTGATGTGATATCCTTGAAGATTTACATATGACCTATTAAAACAAACGTTGCCATTTGGTTTTCTAATTAATATGTGAGATGTCCAATAAAAACATTCTTATAATGAGTGCAAATATGCTCTAAATAACATAGATACTAGATTACATTTTGAACATATCTGTCTGCTATCCCATGCTGAGATATGTATCTCATAGTTCCTTTTATTTCATAACATAAAGAGGCTCATTCATCCCTTCCTACCCCTTAATGTTATGGCACTGCGATGCCATCCTGATTGAGATGACTAAAAGAAGGTCTCAGCCATCTTAAATAACCTGGTCCGTTCCAACCTGGTATTTTTATGATTTTGGAATAGCACCTTTAAAATGCTACTTGGATGAACATCAACTTTAATTATAAACATTGAGTTTCTAAGTGAGATGCTATTCTTCCAGACAGCAGAGTTTCAAGTAATGGTTAATATGAAAATATGAATACATGCTAGAAGACAGCTAAAAAGGTGCAGTTGCTCTAGCAGCGATGAAATCGTGTGATTTACAAAACACTATGCTGTTATTCTGCCTTGCAGCTGACTGAGATAAAAGTGTAAATGCTTTAGAAACATAAAATATAACAAATGTTTTAAGTCTTGTAACTTCTTGGTTTATACCAGAGCATGATAGAATACATACCTTTCTTCCCCCTGTGTTTATGCGAAGTGGAGTTAGGAAGGGATCAAAAATCATATGGCTGGTTTCAATATTGACAGGAGACTGTCTTTTCCCAACAGAGCAAAGATTCCAAGCTGAGTTCACCAAGCCCCAAAAGGAGGGAACTGCAAAATATAAAGAAGTGCAGGTTTAAGAAGTCTGGAAAGACAAGAGAAATACACACAGGGCAGATGGCCAGATGATTAAAGTTGTCATATTGTCTGCACACATACACTGAAACTGAAAACAGGCAAATTCATCTAGTACTTGAAATGTAAAACTTCAGACATAAAGACCAAAACATGTTGTTTCATATAGTTTTGTATCAATATAGAAAGTTGTCTGGTTTTGGTTTTTTCTTTCTCTTTTGAATGTACCTAGGTATAATCCCACATTCAATTATAAATAGCTCCTTTCCTGTGAGTATTAGAGAATATTTACTAAGCCACAGGAATGTGACTCATTAGTCCTTTTGCTGATTTTGCACACGTTCAACGTGTCCTTGGACATCCCATTCTACTCCACTTTTTGAAAAGTCTTCATATTTCCAAGAAATTATTAAAACCCTCAGCATTATTATAAGAGAAACTCACACGCTGTGTTCCCAGGGAACAGGCCTGCTCTCTAGACAGGTTTTACTGATTTCTGTTCCATTCACCCAAACCTTTCTTTAGTCAAAGTTTTGGTCTAAAACAAATCATAGAAATCTTGTTGGAAAAGCCATACTCTGGTGGTGAAGGATAGTTCCTTCCCTGCACGTGCTTGGAACATGGAGCTGAGTTACTTTCTGTACCCCTAACTGGAAAAAAAATGTGCTGTAACTGTACTTCTTCTTATCAGGTACCTGCAGGCTGAAAGTTATATTGCATCTGACCTGCAATTTATAGACCAGTACAACCTGAACTTCTCTTGGGTGCTGAAAAAAATTCTTACTAAATGAGTAAAGAGCAACTAACAAGATACACAAAGGACACATTTAGATTTGTGTCTGTACACTCTGTCCCTGTCTAAAGCGTGTAAGGCAACTTTGTCTTTATCAGAATTATTCTGCAGTTTTATGTGGCAGGTGGAAACTTCAATGATGCAAATGTTGATGCCTTTTTTGTCTTCATATTATTCTTTTTACATGCTGCTAGAAGTTTTCATAACCTTTATCCTCAAAGCATTCTTCTACTTTACAAACTGTGTGACAAAGTCTGTAGATCCAGGCTGGGGAAGGGGCTGTGCCTGAGTTCCCTGGACAGTGGCTCAGGTGTTTTGCCCAGAGGGTAGAGCTGAAAACAACCCATCAGCTGCTCATTAAAAGCTTTTTGGGTGCCGTAGCTGGTTGTGTGCAGGGTTCTGCGGTGTGATGTCTTGGTTCTGCTTATAGTGTTTTGCTACTCTAGTTGGAGCCATGTAGGGGTTTTGGCTGCATTTGAACCTCTGGGCTGTAGTAGACGTAACCCATTGGGAAGATGTTCCTTGGAGGAGAGATAGGTGGAAATGGTTGTTCTTGGTGAGTGTTTTCCTATCAAATTTTAAAGAACAATTCAGTTCTTTTTGCCCTCAAAGTTTGAGTGTAGTCAGGTGTAAAACTTTGGTTGGGTTAATGTATAGCTTTATATAAGTTTTCTACAAAAGTAGTTAAATGTTAGGGCTCTTTTTAGGCTATGGCTTGTAAGGCAAAACTTCAGCATTAATGTCTACACGGAAGTGATGGAAGTGTTTTGCAGTTGTTGGTATCTGCCTACACCAGAGGCTTATAAGCTGTTGTCCACAGATACTACTTCTATTACTAAATATCTGAAAACTCAGTTTTTGGCAGAAGCTTTTTCCCTTCTGCGCTGGCCTGTCTGTGCATCTACAGGTCTACACGTGCAGGTGAACACAAGAAGCCCTGCAGGGATCCGAGCAGTACAGCCATAACTGACATGTTACAGCTAGCAAACTTAGTTTCCTTGCATGCAGTTTTGAAGTGAACATGTCTTACTAATACCTTTAATTCACCAGTGGAATATCTTTTCTTAACACCTGACATGGACAATCAAATCAGCTCACATGCAAAGCCCCAAATGGGTAACTACTCTTTGTATGTGCTGCAGGAAATCTGGGAGGAGGGATCATAGTGTAATGCTCTATGGCTCTGGGAAAGCAAAGACCAGGGAATAACACCCCAAATGGCTAAAATTGCAGATGCCCACATCAAATTATGGTAGTCTTTTATATGACTAACAAACTCTGTGCGCATCCACCCCATAGAAGGTCAGATGGAAGGCCTTTAAAGTAAGCAAAGCTTTGTGTGATAAGGAAAATGAACAGGAGGTATGGTCTTAAAAATTTATTTGGCTCCTCTGTTTATCCTACCAGTGAATTCCCACTTCCCCTGGAGAACTGAAAAACTATACACATTCCCAGAGTGTGCTAACTAATAGTGCTAATGCTTTGAAATGGGGGGAAAAAAGCAATGTTAGTGCAATTAAAAATAAAGCAGAGCATGCTTAATTATTTGTGCTTTTTCTTCAGAGAAATACCAGAGGATCTTCAGTTTCTGTCAGAGAAAATCCCTGTTTATGCAGAAGCCTAAAATAAAAGTCTAGGTTAATTGAGACAGCCTGCTTTTCCTGGATAAATCCCCCTGTGTTGTTATTAAAAGAAGATAAATAAATGATAAAAATAAACGAATGATGAAACTGTAGAGTTGTAGGTTCAAGAGGGAAAACATTAAAAGGGAAATCTGTGGCTTGAATGGTTTCCAGTATCATTAAAAAAATCTTAATATTGGTAAAACAATTCTTTCGCAAGCTTTTTAAAAATAAATAAACCAACTAGATCTGGTAAGTGCAATAAAATGGCAAATCTAAAAGGTCAGTCCCTTATCTTTAAGTTCCTATTAGTTGAAGAATTTATGTTGTAAATGGGATTGTCCAGAAAAGCTGCACTGGAAAATAGCTGCTATGAGGGGATCACAGATTGTTTTGTGTTGGAAGGGACCTTAAAGCTCATCCAGTTCCAACCCCCTCCCACGGGCAGGGACACCTTCCACTAGAGCAGGTTGCTCCAAGCCCCTGTGTCCAACCTGGCCTTGAACACTGCCAGGGATGGAGCATTTACCACTGCTCTGGGCACCCTGTGCCAGTGCCTCACCCCCCTCACAGTAAAGAACTTCCTCCTTAAGGAAAGTCTATCTCTTGTGAGATATACCTACAGAATCCCTTCCTGTTATCTTTGACATCCCTGGCAGGACTCAATTCTAACTGGGCCTTACCTTTCCTAAGTTGATCCCTAACTTCCTGGCCAATGTTCCTGTATTCTTCCCAGGCCATCTATCCTTGCTTCCACCTTCTATAAGCGTCCTTTTTCATTCTGAGTTTTCTCAGCAGCTCCTTTATCCACCCACGGAGGCCTCCTGGCCTTTTTGCCCCATTTCCTTCTTGTCAGGATGTTTTACAGTGGTATTTCTGGTTTTGACAGGGAGCCCTTGCATTCTGTGCAGTGCCTGTCACACCAGCCGAGCACCTGGAAATCAAGGAGGAGGAGCCCCAATACTGCGCTGCTGCGCTGCAAAGGTTACACTTGTCACCCAAACACGTAAGTCTGTGCTGCAGTCTTTGATTCCTTATACACCTAGAGGAGCTCATGCTAAGAATGTCTCCAGTTTGTGCTTGTTGCTGGCTCTGTTATGTCTGGTTAGACAAAAAGGAGGTATAGAAACTGAAAACTTATCCCAGTGATCGGAATGACTTTGCTTCTGCTTCAGCTGAAGGTTAATTAAGGATGACTGACCTCTGACTGCGCACCTAAGTTAACTAGTGGATGGGGATATTATGCAATATTAATATCTGATTACGTTTAATTAAAGTAATTAGTGCTGCCGCTTAGATGCGCAAAGTAATAGAAAAGTATTCAGAACCATAATGGAAAAATCCAAGGAGGCTTCATGTAGGAAACCAAGGCTTAAATTAAGCACATGGACTTAGTTAACTGTTTAGTCTGAAGAAATTAGTGCATTGAACACAGGAAAACGTATTAAAATACACATGATTCCAGCCTAGCTAACGGACATGAGTCAACTAAAGGCCAAGTCATTAATGAAACGGTATCTCACTCCCCACGATTATGTTGTGTTTCCATTAAAATCTAGTTATGAATAAATGGGAATATGCTGCATCTCTGTGTGTGAACCTCTGAAGCACTTTAAGCAGAAGCCTGGCTTCTGAACTGTGCAGGAACTAGTTGGCATGCAGTTTACAATCTCATTTAACATGGTTCTCTAGCTACTGGTTATACTACCAAAAGTTTCTCTATACTGATCATGTCATCTCTGCCTTTGTCTATAAATCCCCCTAAATTTATACTGCCTGAGAGCCGATTTGTTGCAAACATGTTACATAGAAATAAGGTGATAAGTTTTTGGCTGATCATTGTCATGCCTTCCACCATCTCATAACAGAGAGAAAATTTGATAAATCCAAACTTTATTTCCTCTATTTGTTGGCATATGACAGACAAGAGACTTTGTGTGATACGATGAGGGGATTGCTTATATTTTATACCTATACAAAAATCTCCATTGTCCTTATTCAGCCTCTATCTTATTGCAGCTGCTCTTTATTTTTTTTCAATTTACTAGAAACAATTTATATTGAGATATATGAAGATGCTCTAGTATCAGCATGACACAAGAGAGTGAGGGATTCTGATGGCTTTTACCAAACCTATGCATAACAACAGTGAAATAAGAGCAGCTAGAAGAATAAAGCAAAGATTGAATGCTATTCTCCTAGTGATGAGTATCAAGGATTTGTCAAAATAAACACAAGCTTCCCCTCTCCAGAGAAAAGCAGTAAGTGAACCCTGTCCTTTAAAGATGCCCTTCTGTGGGTACAGCATACTTGCACTTAAGCATAATAGCACTGTCTGTAGTGTGTGCTGATGGACATGTATCAGTCTGCATCCACGCTGGGAGAGGAGGCTGTAGTTTTCCCAGTATGGGATCAGAGGTGCATGCTGTGTACATCTTACTGACTTCATCTTAGAAATAAAATGGTGCTGGACTCAAAGGTCCAGGTCATGAAAGGGTTGTGGATGGTTAAGTGGTGTCTCCTATAACTCATCTGGCTGTTGAGGGGTTTTTTATATAAAAAGCTTCTCCAGAGTTCTACCCCATGCTCTGTTTCTGCATCTTGCTCTTAGCAAAGCTATAAAGAGTTTGTAGCTAGAATCCAATTTTTATGGTGCTTATTTTTATAGGTGCTTATTTTTCCCAAGGTATCTGCTACTGGTCACTGTCAATAATATCAGATGGAGTCTAGTTGAGACAGTAAAGTTATTTGTGTTGCTCTGCATTGAGATTGTAACTTCCTCTTTGAAGTTTGCTCAACTTCCCAGAGCACAGATTTTTCTGAATTCAAGTTACTCTAGAGTTCACGTTAAATAAAAGGAGTCGGTTTGTTCATGCAGCAGATCCTTGTTTATATATTTAAGCTTTAGTATCAGCCCTGGCAATAGCATAAAACACAATCAGATTGTATTTGTGCAGCAATTATTCTTGCCCTGTGTAATTACTGGTCCCTCAGATAAAATCTCAAGCTACTTTATTGAAGTTGGGAATTGAAACCACAGAGAGAATCAGCTATCTATGTACATCAATAAAGCAGTCCATTAATTATTTCCACCTACTCAACTTGAAGAAAATTACCATACTAATGCCTCTGGATAACCACATGACCTGCTCTGCTTCTACATAAAAGCCAAACGGAAAGTCATAGCAGCTTTGAGAGATAAACCAGGAACACCCAAGTAATAAGAGAGTACAGAATGGCATTCATGTAAGTAATTGGTCACAGAAATCTCCAGACTGCAGTAATATTAGAAAGTATCACAATGGTTTCAAATTTGAGAACTGAAAGTATTCTGTTTTCTTCTGAAGCAGCTGAAAGTTGATAGGTGGAATATATCCTCCAGAGTAAGGCAGCATTACCATTAGTCAAAAAAACCCTAAAAACTATTAAAATAGATCTTGAAGCATATCAAAAAATGAAAACTGTGAAAAACTCAAACAGCATCCTGTTACATACTGCTCATTCCATACTGTTCAAATGTCATCTTCCCTCTGTGTGAAGGATTCTCAATGACAGGATAAGTAACAACTGCACTAGCTAAACAAGAAAGAATAGAAAACTGAAAGGGAGAAATGAGGAGTTAAGATTCTGGAGAGAGATTTTCTTTCAGAAAGTGTGAATTTCCTGCTATGCTTTTAATAGAAACATCCTGCAATACCCTATTCAATTTACCTTTGAAATTATAGATGCTTATTTCTGCCTAATTAAACATTTTCTTCAATTAAGAGTATTACCTGGAAAAAAGTATTTAGCAATCACCATTAGTGACCTCTAACCTTGCGAAGCTTTCGCTTATTTTTATCTACACGTTTGGGATACCAGTGCAGAAAACACTACCACTTTTTTTTATTACACTGATTCCACCAGACTCATTTACTCCTATAAATTATGTTAATCTTAGGGTAAAGAGCAGTTATACAACAGTATGTAATTAGATTTTTCTCTTCCACACTGTGGTGAGATAATAGACATAGAGCTACAATCAAATACTACTTTAATGTTTCCCAAAAATGCAGGCCAGTTGCCTAAAAGGTACTTGCAGATGCATTTCATATTAACTCTTCATTTTGCAGTGTTCATATGGCAGGAGTAGGAAGGGGTGTATCTATAGGCAGAGGTATAGTCAGGTCTAAAAGTAAGCAATTTCAGTAAAGATCATCTAGGGCCATTGTTACTACTGTTCTGAAAATATAATGTACTTCTTTCTCTCTGCATATCCTTTTGATTGGAATGAGCTTGGAGGAAAACTGTCTTCCTGTGTAACGCTAGTGCCATTACTGCTGCTGAAAGGTTTAGCGAGTTAGTATGTCAAGAAATGGAAATGAAAACAGAATAAAGGACATCTGGTTTAAGGGTTAAAAAGAAAATGGGATGTTTAGTGGAACCAGCATAGATTGTTCACTGGAATGTTAGTCCTGAGTAAAGAAAATCCTTCTTGGTAAAAGAGCTAAAGATGAAACAGGGGAGGGGATGAAGGCACAAGCTTTTCCCTCTTAACATGAGGCACTGAGCATACATGTTTACAGGATCAGTGCCTGTATCTGCCACTCAGTCGTATGTTGGGCTCCCTTATTATGTCTGCCAGTGCCTGGGATGCTTGTATGAGTAACAGGCTGCATCAATTACTTGCCACTCAGCTGGCAGTTTCTAATCAAGTCTGGTCAGTCCCTCAGTCATCAATCACTGCCAGGGTTCAACAGAACCCCCTTGAAGCAGGCAAAGAACATGTTGGCAATTTCAACTGAGTAAGTTTGCCTGACACTCATTGTAATTTGTGGGGTGGAAAAGGAGAGTTTGGCCTGGATTTAAATGTAGACTGAAAGGGAGAAAGATAAAATGCAAAAGAGCTGCGATGGTTGTTCTGCCCTTTAAATACAGCTTTGCACTGACATGCAGGAAACCCAGATCTGAGCTCTTGTATCATCCCTGAAAGTAACCCTTCCTCTTCATGTTTCTTCATCTTTTGTTCTTCTTCTGTTCGTACTGTGGTTCATGATGTAAAAGTAGGCACTATGGCTGTTAGTATTAAACTGTTCTGAGGCAGGGTGAGTGAGATCTAAGGTTTTAAAGAAGATCCAGAAGAACAGTGAAGAAAGCTTCACATAGATGAAATGGAACACTGGAGAAAGTTGTCCAGAGAAAAGTAATTTGGAACTTATTGTTTCAAGGCAAGGAGAAAGACTGCTTATCCAGCAGATAATTTGAGCCCTGTTCTGTAGATTCAGCTTTATTTTAATGTGTTTGGGATACTATCGATCCTTTTGCTGGAAAGTATAAATGAAAGAAGGAAAATAAAAAAAACCTACAAAAGACAGCATATTTATTTTAGCAAAAGTGCTCCTTCTGGCTATAGCAGTGCTTCACAGCATGCTGTTACTAAACCAAACATAACTTGGGTAGTAAGTTGGAATTTAACTATTTCATGCCAAAGTCAGTATAGGTCTGTATATGGTTAGCACTTCCTTTGTTAGGATAAATATAACGAGCATCACATTCTGAAACTACAAGGTGTTAAGGGATTCAGTTTGGAGAAGGCAGGCACTGAAGCATGAGAGTTAAGTGTAAGGAGCACCTAGAAAGGGTTAACTAGTCCCATTCTCCAAAACATTTGTGTGTGTGACAGCAGCCTCCTGAGAGTTTCTTGTAGCTGTGTACTACATTGGTTTCCCACAAGACTCTTACAACTAATGACAGCAAATAATGCAGAAATGTCCTGACTGCTGACTTGCAAAGACAAGTGAGGAGCAATCACAGAGTTCACCACTGCGCGCTGCAGTTCATATCTGCAGTGACAGTCCAAGACAGAAACACTGATGTTTCAGTGCTCTGGTATTTTCTAGAGTAATCGGATTTCCCTGACCCCATTCCACTGGGCTCTGCCCCTGCCTGAGGATGCTCTTTCCACAGTGAGATTACCAAAACTCTGTAACTTTGATTGTTCTTGGAAAGGCCAGAAGTCCTTAGGACAGCTGAGTAGATGCACTTACTCACAGGCTGGGAAGAAAGTTGTCCAGGCAATACTGATCTCTTGGAAGTCCAACACAGTGCTGCCAAGCCACAACTCTCAACTGAGGCATTGCTACAAAGTATTCTGGTGTGGAAAGAAACCATGGCCTCTCCTCAGCTCTTGCAGTGATTGATCTTTCACTGAGTGATCTACTGCTTTTCCTAATGGCAGTTACAGTCTGACAAGCTGCTGTTTCTGTTGGGAAAGAATCTAGTCACTGCATCCTTGCTAACAGGTTGTACATGTGCCTCTGCAGATGGGCTGCTGCTGAGCACAGAAACCCACTTGACAGTTACCTAGGCAGGAGAATTTGACTCTCAAGTACCAAGTGATTAGTTTGAAATACTTCTGGGATGCTTCTGCTACCCTATGTGTCAACAGACAGGAGCTGAAAAGGTTTACTGGTCCCTCTGACTCAGGATGGACCTGGCTGCATGGGACCCCCAGTAACTAAAGATCTTCTAGAGGACTCTCTCTCACTTGCTCTCTTCTCCCTTCCTCCTGATTAAGTGTTTGTATCTTACTGTTGTCTACAAAATTTGACAAACTCCTAGCACCAGAATCACTGTCTGAGTTGTAAAGGGGATAGCTGGGTGCCAAGGTATTCTTTTAGTTGATGCCACATGATCCGATTTCTGTATTCTGTGTGCACAGCATGGGACAAATACCCTGCACAGGAAATATGTTCATTTCCTACCTAACAAATTTCTGCATTATGAATTAGCTGAATGCCAGGTGGTACCTGAAATGATGAGTGTAAGGCTGGGTGGTATTATGGTTTTCAGAAATGCTGAAATGCATTCTCTGGATTCTCTGAAACTGGGTGAAAATAAAGGGAGATAGGAAAGGATTTGCTGCTTCTTGAAAAACTGGGCCGCTTATGTAATGGGAAAATTCTGTCAGTGTGGTGTCTGGTCCAGAAAAATCCCATACAAACAACATAGATACTGAGTAAATTCTTAGTCCTGCACCAGTGCAGTTTCTTTCCTCTATCTGTAAATCCCCTACAAACTAGAGAAGAAATGAAATTATTCATCTTCACTAGATGGCTGGGGAGACATCTCATGTTATACACATCCTCTCTCTTCCAACTCCAAACCTGCTTCTGCTTGTTAGAGATAGTCAGGTGGGTTTGTCCATGGTCCCATTGGCTGTTGTGGCAAATGCAAGGCAGATACTGCACGCTTACTCAAGTTTTTACACACTTATTATTCAAACAAGCTTTCTGGTTTTAATATCTTTTATGAACTTGCTGCTATTAGGAACTCCTCTACCACTGGATTAATTGCCATATCTGTTGCTCAAATATACTGAATTCTATCTAATGGCAAGGTCGTGTTTCAAACCTTTTGGTCCATTAATACATTCAGTTTTGCATTCTGCTGTGAATCTGAGCTTCCAAACAACCTTGCTGATCTTGCTGAGGCTGCTTTTGGAGAGAGATAGAGCAAATGAAAGTGCTGAGTTCTGCTGTCAGTGAGGAAACATTTTGCAAATATATTGGTTTTCACAAGGCTGTGAAGGTTCTTAAATACTCACGTAAATGTGTGTTTAATGATACCAGTAAGTGTTTTCTCATCTACTTTGAAGTTTGTGCATTTGCAGTCAAATACAGAGACGTTCTGCAGCATCCCATCAGACAGGCTAACTGGGAAGGTTCTCAAGCTGGTTTTGTCTGCAAACAACCCCTCCTCAAACCCTTCCAATGCCCCCAGAAAGTGGGGGGGAGGGAATGAAGCAAATAAATACTCGGTAAATAAATACTGTAAGGACTGAAATTTATGTTGAAGTTAGCACAGAAAACAGATTTTGATCTCTCTATCTTTCTGCTCTCTGCAAATCAACTCTCTGCAAAAACATAGGTAAATATATATATATCTTATTTAGTTACATTAGAGGTACTAGATCTTTAGTGTGAAGAAATCAAAGTATTTTAAGACCAGGACATGTATGATTGGGGTTTGTTTTGGGTTTTTTTTTTAATGCTTGAGTTTGTTTAAGAAAAGGCTTTCACAAGTGCTACACTGTATTACTGAATCGGAAGTGGTGAGTTAAACCATGCCAAGGTATTGCCATCATTATTCCATCTAAAATTAGCCATCAGAGGGTAGATCGTGTGTTCTGAAAGGCTTCACATGTTGTGCTAGGGATCTGAGATGGGCAGGACCTATTGGTGCTTCCCCTGGGCTCAGTGGCTTCAATCTCCTAGTAAACAGCACTTGGGATGGAGGTGGGAGAACGGGCCAGGGGTTAGAGAAACAAGGAGCCAGCGAAGGATGTGTTTATTGCATGGAGGCTGTGCATTAAGGCAGAACTCTCTCACAGCAGTCTCCCAGCTGCTGGCAGGAGGCCAGTAGCTACAGGGTTGAGCATCAGGTCCGAGAGCAGACCCACAGGACAGGCTGGTCAGAGAGGTTATTTGGAAACAGCTCAAGGAGACTTTCGGTATAAGCTGAAGTACCAAAACAGTATGCATGCTCTCAAGATGGAGGCTAGAGGAACTGTCTCCTCTCGGTGTTGTAGGGTGGCACTATCATTCTCTTGTGTGACTGATACACTGCTAGTGCTGTTCCTAATCTGATCGTGCCTGATCTCACTATTAACACATACCTGTAGCGTTAACAAACCGAGACTCCCCCAAATTGCTTTGGAAGCTTTTGACTGCAGGCAAACGTACAACTCAATCTGACAACTCAATCGTAAGATCGAATTTGCTCTAATGCAATCAGCAAGAATTGATGCAGGTAATGGGCAAGGGGTGGACTCTCCCTCTTGGTGTAAGGTAGGGTTTGGAAATGTGCTGCTCTGCTGCCATCAGTGCACGAAAATGGAAGTGCATTGCCTTGACATGGAAAGCCAACAGGAATATCTGAGTTGTGAATGTCTGGTGTGTACTCAAGGTTAGATCAAATAGCCACTGCAAGGAGAACCCTTTATTATTTCCAACTAGCTACTCCACAAACTATGACTGAAAAGCCGTTTAGCACAGCAGTATTCTTTCTAGAACCCCTCCTTAGCTAGCTGTTTTCTTAAGGAGGGGTGTGCATGCATGTCTCATACTAGTGTCAATCACAGAGCACAAAAAATGTGCTCAGCTGACCACTGCTGGCAGGTGGCATAAGTTTGCAAGGCAAAACCCATGTGACATTTTCTTTCTGTGGCTTGTAATGACTTATTTCAGCTTGTGAAAAATGACAATAGCAAGCACACCATCTATGAGAGAAATACAGCAGTGCATGAGCATCGTCCAATATGCAAGGCTCTACCTTGAAGCCCACTGCAGCAGCACCCACTGTTTTAGCAAGGCAGCTAGAGGCCAGTCAGAGATGCAATACACAGAATGCAGAACTGTGAAATCTCTCACAGGCACAAAGCCATAATCTGCTTCCCACTGTGTCTGGGGGAGAACAGAGGGCCCATAGCTCTAGAACACTCCCGACAGCTTATTTCTCTCTGCTAGAGATTGTAACAGCTCAGAAGGAACGAACATCAATTGCTTCCAAGGGAGATGTGTAAAAGATAATGTATGTTGCCTTTTTGGCAGCAAAGATTCACTGGAAGATAGTGCCTTGGAGGCTTTATTACTTGTGACCTTCACACAGAACCGAATACATCTTATTTTCAGAATAATTTTAGCCTGTGGATACAGCATTTGATGGTCTTTCTAGCAGTAGAAGAATAAAATCACACCTTCCTTGAGAAAGAGGTTTAGTAAGAAAAGTATTAAATGGTTACATCCAAATGGAGTAGGAAATTTATGGCCATGCACATGGAAAAGGCTGCAAAGATGACTAAAAGTACCCTCTCAGATGCCAGCTCCTAAATTCTAACATTTATTACAAATTATGATTATCATATACTCCTGGTAATAAAAAAAACCCTATTGCCTAGAGGCAAAATCTGTAGCCTCATTATAACTGAGAATATAAGTTGAAGTTGATCTCTGTGGTACAGGCTTGCTCACACTTTTAGAAATCAAAATTTGAACAGAAATAGGACTAAGTGAATTAGTTCATGGTAATTCCTTGGGCTTTGGAACTACCAGATCTTCACCTTTCCTACCCGTTTGTTATTTTCCTTCTTACAAAAAAATTCTTCTGATTTAAATTGCCCTGTGATATTTCAGTTTTAATTTGAATTACTTGGATAAACATACTGAGGTAGACATTTTTCCTGACCCAAAAGAGAAACTGTACCTGTCAAAAGGTCATTTAGAACTACAACCAACTGATTCCACATATTGGCTAGTATCTTCCATCAGTGCACCAGGCTGGCTTTAACACTAGCAAAACCCAAAATGCTCCTTTTTAAACACAAATTATAGTAGTTTATCTGAATACATTTAGTGTCAGTTGACAGGATTTCAGTTTGTGCTCTTAGTGAAAAAGTGAACACAAACTGTGCTAGTCATGAACACAATGCTTTTCTGTAAGAGCGTATGTTTCAGGTATATGGCAACGTGCTTTAGCATTATTTATGCACTTCTGGTAGAAATAATATCCAGAAGGCTTAGTAAGTACAGAGTAGCTATCTTTAGTGTTCTTGCTTCTGTTTAAATATCCTCTAACACAAAGCTACCAAAGCTAAGTCAGTAACTATAAATCCTATTAAAATTGCCATGTACAAATACCCACTCACTGTAGATGAAGTTTATTCTCAATGGGCTTTTCCAGTATGACCTGGCCAAATAATGGAAAGTAAACACCAGGCTTTCTTTCCAGTTTACTTAACTGCAGTTCTGCACTGTACCAACCCGACAGGAAATGGAATGATTTTTTTGAGACTTGATGGGAGAAATAGGATTTTGTTTTTCTTTCAAGCAAAGCTTTCTATCTAGAGCTCTCACAACAATACATAAAATGACCTTCCTGTATGAGCTTTAAGAAAAGTATTTCATGAATCAGACCAATCCAGTTCCTAGCCTGCATTTCAAGCAGCTGTATAAATTTTGCTGAACTGTAGCGGTCCACTCTGAAATAAAAATCCCTCTTGGTTTGCATTCATCTCAGCAGAAGAGCAAGAGTGGTTTAACAACTACAAGCTATGTGCAGTGGACTCCAGTCTGCGAGCCTAGCAGAAAAGACTGCATATGGGGAGTGCTTATTACTCCCCATACATATAAATGTATTTACATGAAGTAAAAAGTTGAACAGGAATTACAAGACCGTAGCAAAACAAAACAACACTTCTTGTGGCTAGTATTAGCAACACTGTCTTCCTAATTCCTATTACCTTCCTAATAGCTATTTAATTGTGGTGCAAGAGAAAGAGGGTAAAGACTGAGTCCTGCAGTTCGGTGACTGTCACTGGAAGCTTCACCTACATCAGTAGTGATGCTTTTCCTTTGTTCTGCACTATTAGCTGTTGTCAGCCAGGGTAACAGATATATCCATTATGCTGCCAAAGGAGATCAGCAGAGCAATATAATGACAACTCCTGGACCACTTATAACCAGCCTACCACTTAATGTACAAGAGGACTATTAATTCATTTTCTGTAGCATTAACTGTGGCCAATTTAATAACAAAATGGTCTCTATACTATTTATATGGGACTTGGCCCAGTGATTTGCTCCTTGGTCATAGGATGTAAAGTAATATTTTTGCTATATTTGCATGTGAGATATTTCAGCACCATAATAGTGCCTGGTGTTCTTGTTACTCCACTGACTTGCTACGATTGTCACAGAATCATAGGGTTAGAAAGGACTTTAAGATCATCTAGTTGCAACCCCTGCCATAGGCAGGGACACCTCATACCAGACCATGATGCCATTGTCGTTTTTCATAATAATCACTCTTCTGAACCCTCAGTGTGATGATTTCAGTAGCAACACATCCTTAGTTTGAAAACCTTACCAGCTTCAAAAGGAAACAATTTGAGCACTGATTATTTCCTAACAAGAAAGAAGTAGCAAACAACAGTGTATTCTGGCTTTGCAGAAAAGAGTTTACTCTTGGTTATTCCGAACGGATGTCTTACAGGTTGTTTTTTTGGTGGAAAAACATCCAGGTTTAGATTATCTGAAGTTCCCTCCTGGTTCTGTGTGTGCTTCAAAAAAAAATTCTCATCATTTCTTCAGTAAAACATTCTTTAACATTTTGTTTCCCCAGCAAAGCCACAGTTGTCAAGTTATCCCTTTCTTTTCTGGCCAAAATAATTAGTGCTTGCAGTTAAGTGCTTCCCTGAATTAGAGTCTGAACACACATCACTTGCCAAAAAATGCATTATGCGCATCTAATTCCAAATTTATGCTTCATGTCTTTTAAACCCCCCAAAGTTCCCCCAAAAGTAACTTCTACTTTTTGGCATGTTTCATGCATGTTCAATTTTTGCTATGTAGCATATAAAATCAAAGTGGACATGGAGGGGATATTTGCAGGTGGCTGAGAAAGAATCTGTACTTTCACTCACACAATTGAGTTTGCCCATTTTCAGTTTTTCTTCCTTCAAAACACACACTCCAATTTGCAGGTTGAAAACCTCCGTAAACTGTGACCTTTGGGAAATTCCATCTGAAGTTTCTTGCTGCCATCATTGCTGGAAGGATTTTGTGATGCATTTTAAATCAAAAGGTCTGATGAAATGTTGTCTGGATGAAGCAGTTCAGATGGACTGCCTAATGTACGAGTCCACAGCAGTCATTACAGACCTGCCTGGGTATCTCCAGTGATGCCAGTGATTATGAAGTCTCCAGTTCTAGAATCTTCTTTGAAAAAGTAGGAAGCACAGTTTCTGCAGCAGAGTGAGGTTTCTTTAAGATCTCTTTTCCCTGAAGTAACACTTAAAACTCCTTAAAAGTCTGAAAATACTCTAACTTATTAAGCAGATGAACCTCATTTTCTGCATTACTTCAAGGCAACTGCTGCTCTCCATAGGCTGAAGGTTCACATTTAAAACAGGTGTTAACAGTATTAAAACCCCAATACATGTTGATGGACTCAATCTTTCTCCTGGGAGCTATTAATTTTGTGCATTTTAGAGATGGCTTTTCAACACATCCATTGCCCATCTACTTCTAACTGCTCACGAGTTTCACTTCCAGGTAAAATCATGCTTGGTCTCTCTGTAATAGAGGAGAAGTTGCTTCTGCTCAAATCTTCACAATCATGTAAAACCAGCTGCACATTAAACCCTAGAATTGGAAAATTCACTTGGGTATTGCAAAGCAAATGGACTCCCACCCAATGAGAAAACTGCTTAACAAGGACACCCAAACCTAGGAGAAGATAATTTCCATTTCAGAGATCTGATATGAACTCCCACTAGATCGCTGTCACAATTTGCTTTCAACATGTAAGATTTTGGATGAGTTCTGCAACTTTCTAGCCAATATACAAAAGAAAACCACCTTAATATGAGATATACAGGATGTTCTTATTTAGTTTCTTTATAGGTCAAATATTACATATTTAACTTATTTTTGTAGCCTAAAGTGCATGAGAATTTGATTGTAACAAACCATCTATTAGGCAAGTTTTGATGCAATACTTTGACAGATGAATGCAGATAGCTTGTGTAATTCTGTCTGCTCTCATACTTGCATACTCATCTCTTCCCTAACTCAGCTGTGAGAAGCAGTATCTGACAGGATGCTCTGCAGTTAACATTTAGTAACATGCTCACGAGGAAAAAAAGTCTCAAGATGGAAGTGTGGAAACTTATAAATCCATTTAGCTTCTCAATCTGCACATACAGCTCCCTATTTTGTCATTAATGAAGTTTTACTAAAAAATATTCAATTCCTGAGTTTGTCAAAAGAGTTTTAAAATTCTTTCTTCTTTTCCTAGTTCTTACTATCCCCCATACATCATCACTGCACAATTGTAAAGAAATCCTATTGAATTTTGCATTAGGAAACGAATTCCACAGATCCTGAATTGGGCAATGGCTGTTCTGGCCACTGACTGTACAGGAGCAGGTGGCACTAGGCACAATACATAAACAAAGCAAGCTTCCTTTCATGCCTTAAATAAGATGATGTCAACATTTTGGGTTTAGGCTCAATGTTAAAAGGCGGCATAAACTCAAAATCCCAGAAATTCTATTGTAAGAGAACAGCACCTTAGAGCCTAATACCTGCCACAGCTTTTAAGAAAGCAGAATACACAAACCTTCACAGGCATGTTTCTGAGCACCAATTTTACCCGTTGTCTTGACTTTTCCAGAAGGAAAAGTAATTGTGATTTCAAATTCCTCTACTTTGGATCTCTGAATCTGGGTGACTCTGTATTTGGGAAGCTAGGCAGGCTTCTTCAAATGTTTTCTTCATTACCAGAATGATCATCCCCTCTTATATGCTGACAGAATCTGTCATTTTCATCTGCCCATTATTCACTGTATACATCATGCTAGTTAAAATTAACACCAAAGCTTGCTTGCAGCTTGTCCTTTAACACTTACACGCAAGCCTGTCAGTTCTTCACATTAAGATACATTTACTGTTTTCATAATACGTTCAAGCTGACTACTAATTCTACAGTCCTTGACTTCATAGGCAGTATAAACTTTCAAATGGTAATTGAGTCATCTTTCGATGAACTGAAAGGGAGAGCAAAGTATGATGCTGCTAAGAGCGTGCTGTTTGCTCAGCAGTAAAGTTTATGGAGTACTGCTTTATTCACACAAATTATTAGGTTCAGTACAGGTGGTAGGGAGATGACACACAGTCGTGATGTACAGAAAATCCATACCCATTATCCAGCAGCATCTCCTAGCCTTGAGATCTGTGTATTTGCAGCTGATTTTGGAGCTATAGCCCATAGTGACATTCAGCATGGAGCCTACGTCACTCCCCTTGTGCAGGGCATAAAGCTCACAAGTAGAAAAGGTCAGCAGGAGGATGTGTTTCTCATTCTTTGGATAACTATTAAAACTTCTGACACACCAGGGGTTTTCTGTCAGTGTTACTATTAGGAGTACAGATGGGGAATGAGACAGCTTTCTACATGTCTACTCACTGCAAGTGCCCTGTTCTCTTGTGCTACAGTGAACTGCATGAACTACTTTTGGTTTTGAGTATGCCCAGATCATTCATAAGTCAATAGTGTTGTATTTGCTGCCAGCTTCTCATATCACTGACAAACACAGTCACTGCTGAAAAGCATTCTAGTGCAGTCCATTCGTAACCAAGTCTTCCATTTCCATTTTGAAAAAATTCCTGCATTAGCGCTTTTCACGTCATGTATTGTCTGCTGATTTTTCTGATCCATCTTTTATTCTGAATGTCACCAACAGTGTCTGAAACAGTGAATTACAAAGTGGTTCTCCTCTCTCTGTTGACTTTAGTGCTTAAAATGGCTGAAAGCCTGAGTGCCTCTTTGTTCTTGTAAACCAGATTTTGTGCAGACATTGTACCTTTCCCTTCAGATCATCTTTATTTATTTTATTTTAAATAGAAGGCAAAAGGATGAAGTATGATTTAAACTTTATCAGCAGGTCTAAGCTATTTTTTTTCCAATGTGGATGTAGCTCATCTTATGCTCCTTCAAGAGATGAACTTTTACCACCTGTGAGGCATCTGCACAGCGCTGAACCCCTGAAAACCTGCCGCCCTTACACCAGTTCTGATAATTATATTGTGCTATTTTCTGCTGTTAAAACTCCTACCAAAAAGATGGTAAGGAAGAAATACTGACTGTAAGGAAAAGGCTCCAAACAGGGGAGGCTCTGTTTTAATGAACAGAGTTGTGCTGACTTAATTATGAAGTGAGGGGTTCCTTCTGCACTATTTACTGCTTTAAAAGTCTAACTTAGCCTTAACCATCTAATATTTTTTTTGCTAAATCCTCAGATGGCACTATTTGATGAACATACAGCATAAATATCATTCCTCCTTACACAGTGCTTGATAGACCCAGATTCTCTCTTCTTCTCAGAACTTCTGGCTGATGTCTCTTGCTTTTATGTATTGTGCTGCACTTTACAATCCTCACTTGTCCTCAAGAGACTCGATGTCAAATTCAGTGCTAGAGCTCCCCAACACAATGACACCACTTTGAATTCAGCCTTGGCTGGTTTCATCCTGTGAATCGAGGCACTGAATGGTTATGACACCTTTTATTTCCTTGGATTTCACATACTCCAGATAACAGGAATAATTTTCAAAAGGCAAAGTAAAGAATAGAATCTATTCAGGCAGAGTCCAGTGTGACTTGCACGTGCCCTTCTGTCCCCCAGTATGTGTTTCTGAATCATCTACAGTTCTAAATACCTTTTAAACAAAATGTGTTTGGACTCCTGAAACTATCAGGCCCTTGTTGTATAAAACCTGTGTTCCTCTGATGTCTTAATTCTATTTTTTTCTGTTAAGATTTAAAAGAAATACATAAAAACATATAAAAAATATATATATAAAAGCATGCTCTTCTGATTTCTCTATAACATCATTTATCTTATTCTGATTCTTCTGACAGCTTGTAATGCTTCCAGAACTTTCAGAGAATTTTTCAGCAGCTCCATCTCCTCCTGGGTGTCACAGTTTGGCCTCAATTCACCCAGCTGAAACATGGCCAAGTGTCTGAAGGAGCAGCAGAGATTTATTTCAGAAGAGTTAAAGGTGGAATAAGCAGCATTAGGCTGCCTCCCCCTTCAGCAGTTGTGTAAGGTTGGGCTTGGCTCTTCTGATGTTTCCTGGGTGAGGTTGGCCACATTCACTGAATGTGATATAATACCAATCATCATTTTCTCAGCTTCTGCTGAGGCAGCCTCATCAGCTTCTGAGAATCAAATCCCTCAGTGGCAGAAAGGAAAATATTTTGGAAACCTCTGTTGTCCCTTCTCTCTTTGTGGAGTGACAGAAAGCACAAGGAGCGCTGGCAGCAGCAAATGGCGTGATCAGGGTTGTTCATTGTAACTGAGAGCGAGATCCTTGTTATGCCAAGAAAAGCACAGACCACAATAGGAAAATGTTCTTCAAAACCAAAGTGGAAATGAATTTAGCATCCTTATTTTTCTTGACTAATCAAAATGCCTCTATGGCAATCTATGCATCTGATTAAAGTTAGAAAGTAAGTAAAAATGTGTCTGAAAACACATGGATACGCCATTTATAGTTACTGGTCAACAACTTGATTGATCCTAAAGACATCGTCAAGAAAGTGATAGGAAATATAACTTGTTTCTACCACTGTACACTAATTAAACTGTTTAGTGCAGAGATCAGCATAAATAAGGAATAAGCAAACAATGATGTGAGCAGAGGATGATTTGTAATATCAGCACATTGATGTGCTGGGCTCAGATCTGGTAATTTGATTGGCAGCGCTTTATTAAGTTTTGGCAGCATTTAAGTAGACTGGGAGTGCTGTTCTGAAGCTCAACCACATTAATCCAAGCTCCAGCTCTCATTAATACTGATGAGTGAAGGCAGTTAATTGAATTATGTATGAAGT
The DNA here is from genome assembly GCF_000696875.1 of Nestor notabilis. Lineage (NCBI taxonomy): Eukaryota > Metazoa > Chordata > Aves > Psittaciformes > Psittacidae > Nestor > Nestor notabilis. Next base: position 181,879 of record NW_009928897.1, read on the forward strand.
ACTGCTGATTAAATATTTCACTCCTTGCTATAGAATTAACTCTGCTTTATTAACAGCCACTGTTGTCTCTAATAGTGAATGTCAGAGGGACCTTTTCTCAGCATCCACTTCCTTTTTTTTTTTTTGACCATCTGTTCAGGTTGCTTCTGTGTGTACCCATCAATTCCTGCTTGTAGCGGCCTTTAAAAGTAATACTTCTGCTTTTCCCAAAATTTGGTGTCATACCATAAAACTTACATTCCCTTCTAGAAAAGGCTTCAATTTAATTGTTTGATTAATTTTTCTCATTGACAGTAGGAGAAGATTCTCCATAACACACACTTTTGACTGATACCATCTTAAGAAAGACTATTTTCATTTTACTCTGTTGCCAATTTATACCTTCTAACTGTTTCTACTGTTTTAAATTATTGCACAAAACACCAAAGACACACTGTTAATGAGGGAGAGAAAGGAAAAACCCAGACACAGGATGGCAGGTTACAAAGAAATTGCAAAGCCAGGCTTTAGAAAATACACTAATATCCTTTCAGGAACTTTACTGAACAGCTACAAGAATTGCTGTCCTCACAGGTTGGCAGATGTTTACAGTTAATCTGAATGACAATACACCTGAAGACATCTCAGTTATTTAGCTGTTCAAAGACAACATAACAAAAGCTAATTAGGAGAGTGGCAAAGGTTTAAAAACAAGGAAAGCCTCAACATTGACAAGACACAAGAGTTACTCCTGGACCATGTCGTCAGAAGGGCCAGATCTCAAGGTTCTTTCATCCTTTGCTAAGACATACTATGAGTGGGCAAACACTGAAATTATGTTCACCCAAGTTTGGTACTGATATACACACTAAAGAATATGGGATACAGTATGTAAAGTGTATATAGTCACAAGCTTCCATAGCTAAAAATAACAATAAGTAGTTTTAAAATATACAGTGTTGGAGGTCTGATAAAGAACTGTTATTTTCAGTGCAGAGGATGCACAGCCCTTTCATGATCAGCCTTGTAATATTCTAAAAAGCTTCCTGGTGATGGTCCTATTTCTGCCCATATGTAGCATCTTTTCAGCGAAATGAAAAGAAACTGGAGTGCACAAGTGACAGTGACAGAATACAGAAAATCTATTTGAATAGTAGCAGAGCTCAAGAATGACAAATACTAATATATATCAAAACACAGAAATGAAACATTTTCCCAGTTACATATTGCTTCATAACCCATTGATTTCATAAAGACAGCTGAGGAACAGTGGTTTTAAAGCGCCTTTGGAGAATAGAAAGCCAAAAGCAAGTACCTTTGTATAGATGTATTATGACTTTGTTTTTTATTTCCATGGCTTACACTTGTGTGCCCCATGAAAATATTGTTTTATAATTAAGTTGATGGTATAACCAGAAACAGCGAAGGAAATGCTTCTAAAACATTATTTAATGAAAGTGAATCAGACATCTCTTAATTCAAACTGCAAGAACACGATCAGTTAGGATCAGAGGGTACAGCATGGCCTCCAGTTAAGGTTGTTCATTGCTTTGACATGATTTTTCCCTTGGTATTCTTTTAATTATGATGTTCTAAAACAAAATTTCAAGAGTGCCATTACTGTATTTGAAACCCTGTTTCATGATACAAGCTTACATTTTGATATTGAGCTGTCTTTCCCAAAAGAACTAGAACGATAACAGTGATCTGCACATACAGTTATGAATAATGGAAATGATCTGTGGATGGAGCATTGAACTTCCAGGACCACAGCATCTGAATTCTTTCCTAATTACCTATGAAGTTTCGTAACATTTGTATCATAGATGCACAGAACTGTTATGCTGGTTTGGAGTGAGTCCTTTCTCATGTAGGGGATAAGACAGCCTTGTGTTAGGGCTGTTGGAAAGATTTGGGGAGGAAGGGATGTAAAAACAGTTGAATCTGATCTGAACTAGGGGTAAACTTCTCAGGTCACAGTAAACCCAGAAGGTTTCACAGTGAAGAATCAGAAAAGTGTCCAAATACTAGCTAGTTACAAGATAGGATTAACCTTGATTTTTATTCTACTCAAATATGACGGTGCCAAAGCCAGACTAACCTGAAAATACAGCATGAAGTATCATAATCAACAGGGAATAGGAAATCCGTCTCTGAAACCGTTGATTCTATCTGTATTTTGAAGGATGTGTTCAAGGAACCCAGAACGAGGACCAAAGGCAAACATGCAGAAACTAGAGCTAGAAAATTAATTGTTCTTTGAGGTAGAATTCGAGTCATTTTGCCATTGCAAAGTTAGTTTCTTTACTCTGGTAAATATTATGAGGAGAGCTGGGTACCCTGAAGACAAAAACGAGTGAATGGTGCAGCCACTTCACCTTGGAAAGTGCAATCCCTGTTGCCTGAGGGTAAAGACTTTTAACGCCAAAAGCTATTGGCTAAGCCCATGTAAAAATGGAGGAACTGGTTACCAGTAGAGGCTGGAGGAGTGCATGTCCATAGAAGGTCCAGCTGGAATTTTGGACTGCCTATGAAAATATTGATTTTGGAGTCACAGACTGAGGAACGGATGAGGAGGAGGCTGATAGCCATCTGTGGAGGAAGCTTTGCTTGTTTCTCATGGGTTCCAGAGATCATGAAGTGCTGTGGAGGATGCCAGCTGGCCTGTTGCCATGAGCCTTCTCTGTTCTGTCAAACAATCTCTGGGAAGCTTGCCCATGAAATCATAGCATATATCCCAAAACAAGTATCACTTGATACTGAAAGCTGATGAGAGGTGGGTTTTCTTTCCAAAGCTCAGACTTCTAGGGCTTCTCTTGACTGGCTGTGCTGGGGGCATGGCAGGATGAGTCTCATGAGGAATGCTGTTGACAAACACTAGAAGTGTTTACTTAGCACTTGGGGCCTTTTCTCCCACCTTTTTGGCTTGCCTGTGTGAACACTTCCTCATGACCTATTCCATTGACTGGCTGAAGAATACCTATTGATTCACGCTGTCTTCCAGATTCTGGAACCTCTTCAGTATTGTGAGGACAGGTGATGGTTTCTCATGTTGACTGTTACCTTTCCATTCTCTCTATCAAATAGGACTCTTTCTCCAGGAGAGGTAAATAGAACCCTCTTCTTGCTTGCAGAGAACTGAATCTTGAGGCTCACTATCTATTGTTTACTCTTACATTTAACTCTGCTGAACTCTCACTGAACTAACCAGATATGAACTTGCCCATAACTAAGCTGAAGGTGGTTTTTCTCCTTTCTCTACCTTGAGGAAAGTTGCTGGAAAAGTCTTATCAGTGCAACTGAGCAGAGAGCCCTGGTGTAGGCAGTAGGCTTTAATCAGTTGATTAGGTGCAATATCTACAAATTAGTTTCAACAAAACGAAGTGGCAAGAAACCACACATTAAGAACTGTAGTATCTTGTGATGAGGCCGTGACAGTGCAAAAACACTACTGAGATTATGATTACAGTGACATGAAATACATACAGGCTTCCATTACTGATGCCTTTAAATAGCTCAACACTCCTTAAGTACTTCTAGTACTGTGTCTTGTTACTTTGTGCACTGAATGGCAACACCATGCAGAGCTGAGAAACAAGAAGGTATCTATCTGAAAACCTCAAAGATGCAAGGTGCTAGTTAGTGCGTTTGGATAGAGATGCTTTGGGGTGCTTTTACAACATGGAATTTTTATTTCATTTTATTTAAGTATTTATAATCAGCTTGAAAATAGAGATTAGAATGGGAGCTACAGACCAATCTTACATAATTATACATAATATACACCTACAAACAAAAAGGGTAGTAATTTTCAGTGATAATTTTTTATTCTTATACCTCATATTACTATCATGTTGGTTGTGGTAGAATCCAAAAGCAATTCCCCACATCCAGATTATTCCCCACACCCTTTATATTAGGGCAAGGCTGATATAAAAATTGTAAGATGAGACTTAGCCCCACAGACTCTAAATTTAGAATGAGAAATACCTACAGAACACGGTGAACTCAGTAGGTGATTCATTTCCTGTTGAAAATGAATCCTAAAAGCTCAAGTATCTCCAGAAGGTCACTCCCACCTTCAGAAAACATACACAACAATTTATTTTTAGTGTTCTGTAGAAATGCTTTGCCCACACAGTGCATTGGACATATGTTCTTGGATCGAGCTGCCAGTTTGGTGAAAGTTAAAAAATTCCGGGCTTACTGTTTTTACTAAATAAAATTTTCCATTTATTTCAGTCAAAGCAAAAACCAATTTTGCATCAAACTATTGCTCATGGACCCAGCAATGAGAGCTAAGTCTGCTGTTGACATTCTGATGCTTCGTTGTGGGTTGCTGGTCCTCCTACAAGTATATTCCTAAGTTTAGACACAGCAGCTGGATGGGACGTCGGATTAAGCACGTGTTAACTTGCATTGCTAAACCAGAGTGAAAATGGTAACTCTCTTCCTTTCTGTTGTGATCCTCTGCACAACATGGATATGCTGTTCCTCTGTCCAAAACATCCTATTTCTTCTTTTGCTGTTTAGCCCTAGCAGCTCTCTATCCTGTCCACACAGGAAGTACTGTGATGCTTGTTAGATTAGAAACAAGAGAATCAAACACCTAAACTCCTATGATCTTATATCAAATTAATTACTTGCAGTAGATTCAATACTAGAAATACATTCAAAATTTCTCATAGTGCACAACTTGATTGTTGGGATGTATTTTTGTAGACGAAAGGAGAATCGGGAATGGTTTGTTGTTTAAAGGTTCAGTGATTCATGTTGTGAATTTCATGTGATTCATGAAATTTAAAATCAGCTTAAATCCCCAGTATTCAGCTGTTAGTGAAAACATGGTCTGGATGAAATACTCCAGATCATTTGCAAATAGCAATGTACAAGGTATTTTACAATAGTAATAATAGTATGGTGAAGGTATATGAAGATAACTAGAGCTGTGCATCACATGCAGCCTGGTACCCAGGCGTGATGAAACTGCAGAAAATAACAGACTAAGGACTCTTCAGAAATAATGAGAAATGTGGTAAAAGTGCCAGAGAGACATTACAAGTTTCCAAGATGACCCATCTTTTTGCATCCAAAAATAAGACAATAGGCTTTTGCCAATATTGCTTGTCTGATATGAATATAGATTTATATACTAACTTCCTGATTTCCTGTGGCTTATTTCTAGAAACCTGTTTTTTAAAGCCCAAGTCCTTTTAGAAAAAATAGTCACATAAAACTGTAAAATGTTAAAAGACATAAAAGAATACCTAAATAAGGTGACTGCCTCTTGCCAAAGCAGTGCTGGATAGAAAGGCTGTGCATCCTAATGGTTGTTTCAATTCTTAAATGCAATAATAAAACTTAAAAGTCCAACAACCTGTAATTCTTTGTGCATCTTCATGCTCAGATCTTAGTTAGCATTCAAGGAGCGCTTTATCCATCTCCACACATCATAAAAATCCACTGAATTAAGCTTAGTCTTATAGTATAATTTACATCTGCTGTTCTTCAGCTACCAGATGAATTTCTACCATAGATACATTATTTCCTGCTATTGTTACACAGCTTATTTAATCAATGCTGTAGAGAGACATTTGGTATATCAAATATTTGAGTGCTAAATGTTAAAATCATTAAAACTCTATAGATATAGGTACACATACACACATGCATGTGACTGTGCATCCCAACTGGAGAGCTGTGTAGTAAAGAAGATGGTTCTGAAAACCCTGCTTGAAAAAAAAATAGAAACCTGTTATCAATATGAATAGAACAATTAATTTAAGATGTTAGAAGCTAGTGAAATTTAATAATGATGTTCTTCTCTGGTCTTTGGCATTTTGGTTTGCACTACACAGTAGCTGGGTCTGTGTGGAAGTTTTGGTTGTTCTAGAGGAAGGAAATACAAGAAGCAGAATTTGATCACTTACTATAGCAATATCTAAAGATACAGCTAGTTCTGCTTACTCTTTTTGAGTAGGTAGGTTTGTGGAGCTCTGCCAGGTGGATGAAAGTCCCTGCTTAAGTTGTAGGGCTCTCAGGATGAAAAAATCCAACTGAACTGATGAAAAGGCTACAGTTTGATCATTTCTGTTAAGCTTATAGTGAATTCAGGCACTGACCAGAGAACAAATTTGGGCATTAGCTCAGGCAGCCAATGAGGAAAGTACTTCACTAAAATACAAATTTGCCTGCATGTTTAAAACTACACTATGGACCCCTGTGCAGTTCAAGACAGTTTTGAAAGTCTCATCAGTAAACTTTACCTCATAATCATGGAGAAATATGTACAGGGCTAGACTGCTCAATGCACTGCTTCTGACAGCAGATTCTGGCTATAAGAGCAAATCTATCAAGCCACAGAACAGGCTTTCCTTGACCGACACAAAACAAGACAGCAGTTCTTGTGCCATTCCTTCTGCCTTTAGTACAAAAAACATGACAGAAGTGTTCACTCTATCCAGGGATAGCAAAAGGTAGGGCTTTTGACAACTACTGTGTCTATAACGGCATATAGAATCCTATAGAATGCAAAGAACCATGTTGTTATCCCCCTCCTACAGCCCAATCCCACATTGCATTCGCAGACAGGGCACATTACAAGATTCAGTGCGTTGTTTATCTAGAGAGGCAGGTGTTACACAGAGGATGGTATTCTGTGGTCTAATAGAGTTTAGGAAGTGTGACTGTAGGTGTGTGATTGATAAGCAAAACCACATCTTTAAAACACTTGTGAAAATATTTTCTTATTAAAGCCAGCTGATGTTATTCCAACAGCTTTGTATTTAAGAGCCTGCAACTAAGAATCCCCTTTTCTCCAATTATGAACAGCATGCTCCACAAAATTCTTGCTGTAAATATATAGCTCTGCAACAGCATTATGTACTAAGTAGTTGAAGGTGTCTTTATATCCATTATGCATGAAAACCAATGCAAACTCATATTGCAGAACAAGGTTAAGCAGGAAATTGAAAATTAAATGTCAGTATCTTGGTAACAGCTTCCTGAAGCAGGCAAGAAGAAAGGACATATTTCATTTGAACCCATTTCTTCTGCCTATATTGCTTTGATGTCATTTAACTTTCTCTGAGTTTCCATCTAATATGTGAGAGTGTTTGGGAGGTGGGGGATTAATTTATACATCAGTTATTTACCCCACTTTCAACCCATAAGAGAATAGAGAACACTCAGACACTAAAGTTCTTATTTAAAGATGGTTTAGCTACTTTGGAACTTTACAGACAGAACTGTGATGGTCTTCAGGCACTAAATGATACGATAGGTGCCTGCTGAGATCTTCTTCTTTGGCCTAAGCAAGTTGGATGCCCAATTCCCAGAGCCTTTTAAGAAAAACTGTCTTATGTACTTGGTTCCCTTTCTTTGGCCAGTTGTTTGCATTTTGAAGCACTTAAATAGAGTCTGTAGATCTGGCCATCAATCTTAAAAAGCCACTGGGACTTATACAGCTGAATCAGTTCCAAAAATGAAAACTGTTAGAAAAAAATAGTCTGAATTTCAAATTGGACTTTCTGAAACAGAGTTTCTGGGGTTTTTTTCTTCACTTATTTTGTTATTAATGTTGTCGAGCTCCTTCCTGTCTTTATCTTTACAATCTAATGGTGGTTTAGGTAGAGTTTTGATGCAAAAGCTACACAATTGTAAAGTGCTTGTTAATTAACAGATACAAATAAACATAAATACTTAGGACTTGATGTAACAAGCTGGGAGAACTTCTATGTTATCTTCTACAAATATTACCTGTAGCTCTGTATCCTTCTGTAAGCATGTATTTGTGCCTGCCCAAGTGTGCTATTAATTCTAAGAAGTATGTGAAAAGAGTAGTTACAGAATTTGCAAGAAAGGAGAAACAATGGTAAACCAGACAGAAACCTGAGTATCGTTACCGACATTACATCATTTATTATAAAGAGCTTCATGTCTTTCAATTCAATGCATATTTGACACTTCAATTAGTACTTTTCTTTTGGTCCTCTCCAGAATTCTGTGGTAGTTACACTGAGTTAGAGGTGCAGGAAGAAAGTTGTTACCTCTGTGCACAACTCATCTCAATTCACATCTCGACAAACACATAATTTTCACCTTTTTTTCCTTTCGGAATCTAAGTCCAACCAGTTGACAGTGAGAATAATGTGACTATGGCCCTAACACAGGGACAGATTTCCATTGATTTCACCTGGCTCTGAGAAAGGCACCATCTTCTTACTGCTACACTCACTAGAACTAAAAAGCCACAAGTCCTGCCACAAAGCAATAAGCCCATAAACATGAAATTACAATGAGCAATAAAGTTTTGAGACTCTAGTTTCTCTATTACTTTAATTTATACTCCTGTTAACCAATTTTAAATGCACATTAAAATACCGGGTAATTCTAAAGATGTCGGTATGTGGATAATAGAGCCTGCCAAGGCTGTGCAATGTGTTTCAGCCATATCCTATTATACTTCAGTCATTTATTTCTTCTTTATTTTAAGAAAGCCTAATTTAAGACCAGGAAGAAAAGCCATTTGAAAATGCCCAACTGCTGTATAAGAAAAGCAAAATGGAATCAGAACTCACCCTTGGAAATGGCCTGACATGCAGTAGTGAATGACTAGTAACCATGTCTATGTAGCCTAGTTTGAAAATACAGAAAAGTTGACTACATTATCTAAGATGCTTTCTCCTATGTTATATGCCATGTTCTCTGAGTCATACAGAACAGCTAAATTCTGCTGTTCTAAATTGGGATTAAAGCTGGGAATTAGCCATCGTTCCTGTCTGCATGTTGTAGAAGGGCAGCTGGCCCATGATGTGGCTTGAGCTGCATCTGAGCAGCACCTCTCAGAGCTGAGCATCCTGTTCATCCCATAACTGTTACTGCTGTGGTAACACTACCACTATCCCCAATACAAAGTTTTATTCCTTCAGTTCAGCCTCTCAACTCCATGAGATGCAAAGGATACAGTGTTAAAACATGATATCCTCAAAAAGCACATTATTAATGCAATCGCAGTGTAAACACTCTAGAAGAAAAGAGATGGTGCCTACGCTACACAGCTGTGTAAGTAATTTCTCTCCTGCTGAAGAGATGGTTTTAAATAAAACCATTGTAAAAGGAATACAGTCTTGTAAATATTGATTTATTTATCAGCTTCTGCTGTTCTTATTCAAGTGATGCAGCACTTGCCTCAGCAAGCAAATCCTGCTGTTTTCAGTGGGACCTATTTTCAGACAAAAGCAATAAGCTAGGATTTTCAGAACTGGCAATGTCTGGTTTTTGTGGGGACTACTTCAGCCAGACTTGCTTTCTAATTATTCTAATGTAGGAACAAAGTAATGCCTGGATTGCAGAGACACTGCTAAACCCAATGTGACCAAAGTATTTCTTATAAGAAAGGAGGAAAAAATCCATCTCCTCACCATCTGATTGAAACGTCATTGTTTAAATGCTAGTGCTTTTCAGCCTTTAGGCTTGTTTCTAAACTGAAATACAGCGGCAGTGCAATTGGCTATTACTTGGCCTGCATGCATCCACCCTTCTTCCTTCCTCACTTCTGAAGTTATAACATATTACGAGCTAATGACAAAATTTCCCTGAAAATAATCATCTAACATTGTTCAGCTCTATTAAAATGAGCCTTTGAAATGGAAAATCTGTAATGCACACGAAGGAGGCATGCCAAGTCCACAGTGCCCATTCTGTTGCCTACTGTTGCTTCTCTGTAGGGGCAGCTGTACCACTTCATTTTAGTCAGCCAAAAGACATGGGTTTCTCCAAAGAATCAGCAGGAATACCTTTTTTCTAATCAACAGCATGAGGGATATTGGGCAGACTGGCCTGATGACACACGTATCTAAGCTGGTGCTTTATTTTTCTCTCTCTGCCTCCACACTGTTGTCTTGAGCTCACCTTATCCATCTTTACCTAAATCTCATTTCATTTCATATTCATAAAATGACCTCTCTGTGTAAATACCTTCATTTTTTACTTAAGCCCCCATAACAGATGCTAAAGATGTGAAAAAATAAATCAAGTGGAGGTCATAAAAAGGTCCAAAAGACCTCTCTCAGTGCTGGGGTGAAACACCTACAAACTCTGTGCTCCTGAGTCAGTGAACAATTCCAGTGTGACCTGGTTATTTTGTGCTGTATACTTCAGCATTTTTCTCTTTCAAGCAGATACTGAAAGGCTGTAGGCTGTGATGTTGTCTACATGCACTTGTGAGTTATAGCAGTGCCATTTGCACAGCTGTAGTTAACGACCTGTCAGGTTTCCCATTATGATGTTATGCTGTTATTTTCAGGGTTTATGTCCTAACTATAAAGTTGGTGACTGCTTGGTCTGGACACACTAATGCATTTTTGTACATTTCATAAATACAAAATGAAAAAGTGCCCTAATATAAACCCACACTCTATTCAGAAAGGCAAAAGTGACAATTTTAAGTAGTATTTTCAGTAGTAAAACAATCCCCAATCAATAACATTCAGGAAGCTTCTTCCTTTGGCCAGAGTCATTAACTATAATGCGATTTACAGCTCTGAGCAGGGTCAGCAGGTAGCCGGAAATGCATTAAGTAGGTGACTGTATTTTATGGTGAGTTCCTTTGTAAGAGATAGTTACTCTTCCAATGACCACAAATAGCATGTGCCTAGAACTACCATCGTGGGGTGATGTTATACAGTAGTTGTATTTTAACGTGTGTTAAGTAACAGCAGTAAAACTACTCATAGGCAGGCAGACATGGTAACTGATGAGCATGGATTTTGCACCTGAGTGTGTTCAATGGATTCATGGTTCAGTGAATTCACAACTGACCTTTTTAGAGAGGTGTTACAAGAGGAGGAAATTTTCACTGAGTACAAATGAGTGGTTTCAGACTATAAGGTCACTAGCAAGCCGCTAATTGAAGAGCCAAAGTAATCCTACACATGCACACATGGTACTTTCAGAAATGAAGTTCTCACAGGCTACTGAATAAATATTATGACAAAACAATCTTCCGATTCTATATTTACAGTTTGAATCACAGCAGCCTACGAGGAAAATACTTGCATGCTATGCAATGTATATCTATAGCCCTATTTCCTTTTCTTTTTGACCTCTTTCTCCATTAGACAGGGTTTGACAGGGAAGCTCTTTGTGAGTAACAGTAAAGCTTTCAATGACAATAAACAACGAGCAGATTTATTCTGTGTAACCAGACACAGAGTGGTGGTGTGATCTTAGTTCATGGGAGTGTATTTTAAGCACAGATAAGGGTGTAGCTGCAGTGACCATATTTTCCTCTGTATGAAGTGACAAATTCTATCCTAGAAATTAAATTGTCCTAATGAGGTGTAGGAACTGAAAACTGCATGCTGTGTTCATATAAAATCTTCAGTGGTGCTGGGTGGGTTTCTCACCATGTAACAGTTACGAATAATCTCCCTCAAGTCACTATAGTATCCTGACGTAAATAGTCTCAGTGAACTAAGAGGTGGATTTCTAACTGATAGTTGTAAACTGTAATTGTAGTACCCTTAAAATATAATTCTCTTCATCAAAGCACTTTCCAAGAGGATTTTTTGTAAGTGGGATGATGACAGGAAGAACAGTGAGGCAACCTCGTAGTGTCACTCATTACCTCTATTTCCACACTGCTCCGTGGTTCCTTCCAGTTCTGTCTCTTCCCATACAGATTTATGGGAGAAGTACCTAAGCCAACATAAGCTGAAGCATTGTAACCCTTCTCTGACTAAGCCCAACTACATACCACTACAGAAGAACCTTATCAGCACAGAAAAATCTTATTCCTTGTTATTCTCAATGACTTCTTCTCCACAGGATGTCAACTTATTTTGCACCATACAACAAAAAACTATAAAGAAAGAGTTTGGGTTTTTTTTAATGTAGGGAGTGATGACTGCTACTATCAGTCTTGTATAGAAACACATGCACACAAAAAGACTACTACTACAAGGTAATTAATAGCCAAAGCTCCAAGTCCTCTCCTTATGTAATCAGTCATGGCAGATGACATTACTCACTTTCAGTTTGGATTAGGAAAGTTCTGTAGGTCTCTGAGCAGCCACAAATTCTTCTACCAGATTTCTCTGTACTTTGATTCTACTCCTCTAAGACATGGATACCATCAAAATGTTTACTGCCAAAGGGTGACAAGAACAACTAAGATGTTGTGTGAAGATTAGCTTGTCAAGGGATAAGATAAGATAAACTTCTCCAATATACCAACACATACACTCAGCAGCACCAACACACAGGAGCCTTGCTGTCTGGCACTCGGAACTATCCTGAATAATCTTTCATTGTAAGGATTTACAAGCTTTCAGATATTAGTCATGGATCATTGTTTCAACTGCTTTTATACTTAGCTTGTGAAGAACACGATAAATCCTTTCTTGTATTATACTGAGAATTCTTTCTTTTGTGTGTAGTTCATAGTGAAGAACCTGAGAAAAGATTCCCAATATAGCCTTACCTTTTTATTCCAACCCCCAAACTTTTGATGATACATAGTATCGACTAGGTTGGAAAAGACCTTTAAGATCATCTAAGGTCCTGCACAGGAATGATCCTTCTTTTGAGCAGAAGCTTAAGAGGATGTGGTCATCATGCAATGATGAATCCTTGAAAGATCACAGAGGTGGGTTTGCTGGATTCTTCACTTGTAACAAGCTCAAAATGGACTGGGATAATATTTTAAAAAGATAAATTGCATTAAATCTGAAGAAAGAGCAGTTATTTAACCAACAGTAACTGTAGGTCTTCAAGATTCTGTAATGATTGTAGACTCCACAGTGTGTAGGACACCAGATGTTATAGATACTGCTCCCTGTTCTCCTGTTTGAGGAGATAAATGCCCAAGTGGTAACCACCATCTCTTAAGCTTCCTCCCAGCTAGAAGCCATCATCCATGCAGTTTGTGGTAGCCCTACCAGTTACAGTTGTCTCAAAGAATTAGTGGTACTTAATTACTCTTTCTTCTTATAACCCACATTAGTGTCACCGCAAGGGAACCAGCATCCACTTCAGTATAGTGGGGAAGAGGATTTTCAACTTCATCTAAGAGTAATTAGACTACTGCTATCCCTAAAATTGGTATCTAAACTAAGAGCAAAGTGTGAGGTACAATGATTCACAGGGATCTGCAGATTACTGTCTTGAAGATCTTCCCTATTAGCACATTCCTGAAGTAGAAGAGTGATACGGCTTGGTCCTAGCAGGAGGAACCTGCAGTTCAAGGCAGCTGGTAACACAGCAAGGTCCAACATGCTATCCAACGTGGAATTTGTTATAAAGGGAAGGCTTGACCTTTGCAGTGCCTGACTGTGGCTAGAAATAGACAGGAAGACAACTTGAATCATTTGGTCTGGTCAGAGTAATGAAGCGAAGTCCGAGATGCATCTGTTACATGCCGTTTTTCTTCTGTGGATATTAAACGCACCCAAGAAAGACAATAGGCTGTTAAGGTAAAGGGGACCTGAGGCCACCTTAGCAAAGAACTGTGGCCAACCACAAGTCTGGCAAGGTTTAAAATCGTAGATTTTCAGAGTTCCTTACTGTGGTCAGTTCACATTGCTTGCCCTCTAAAATACATTTGTTCTGGTGAAGGAAACTTAGGGACAAAAACAGCATTCAGAGATCTGTTTGCAAAATGGTTGCAATTACAGGAAGTTTCATCTCCCACTAAACTATGAGCATTCACAAAACAGGAGCATTGGAGTTTTTTTCAGGAAAACCCAACTCATGAGATCATTAATCTGGAAAACTCAGCTTTAATTCAGACACAGCACCCACAAAACTCTTTTAATAAGATTAATTATTGGCTAAGCCTGGACACCAAGTTGTATCACGTGGAATTGCACATCCTTGTGAAAGTACAATATTACATAGAACCCTACCCAGATCCTAATATGCTAAATTCCACCTTTTTTCATATTTAAATTCAGGGATAAATCAAACCTTTGAGGTGTGAGTCACTCTCTGAGCAGCCTCTTTACATTTTTATGGAAGATTCAGAATTACAGACTCACTCCAGTAGTCTCATTAGTTCAGCACTACTACTAATGTGAATGTCTCTCAAACTTAGTGCTGTAATTTGGTTATAATTCATATAAGACAAGCAAATGTTGCCATGTTTGTATTATAACTAAGGCCATCAAATATCTCCCCTCAACAGTGTTCATTTCTTCTTCCAAATTAAAAGCAATCAACTCATCTGTTCCTTGCTATTATTTTAAAATAATGAATTGTATCAACAATTCACTGGCAAGCGAGACGATGGTTTCTACATTTAATTATATTTAACTTCCATGCAAAAATACAAAAAAAAAATTCTATTTTTCTTTCTAGTTACATGATTTGTAAACAGTCAGATTTTGCAGAATCACCAAAAGAAGTGAGAAACCAAGAAACTATTTGGTATAAAATACATTTCCTTCAAGCTATCTTTAAGTGACAACCAAAGTTGAAATATTATATATACTAACCTAAGTTTGACTCAATAAGTGAATGATTTCCAGAATCTCTGCTCTGTCACCCTGAAGAAATGAAATGTTCCAATATATTGCTTTCTAAAAGAAAAACTGCCATTATTGTTTGCATAAATAATTATATATGGCTGGTTAATTCTTCAGAATTGGCACCAGACTGAATGATTTTAAGGGTGTCTGTGCACAGACTGTTTAAAACACTGCTGTAACTCAGACAGCACCACTGTTTTCACTGACAAGCAAAATGCACCAGATGGTGAGTGATGCTGCAGCCTCCTGAAGTCCCAAAATAAGACTAGAAGAAATTTTATAGTTAGTATAAGAGCAATGCAGGAGGAGCAATCAGCAGGTTTATGGTTTGTATTATTCAGGCAGCCAAATGAAATGATCACCAGTCTCAGTGTATGAAACAGGCCCCTGTGTATTGGAGGGTGGCATAATACATGAGCCTTTCAGAATGTTTAAGATGTGTTTGGGTTTGAAGTTTCATATCTCTCAGCTTCAGGCTGTGAACAAACAGATCATGGTTCTTACCCTGACAGTCAAAGGTTACTTTTGGACATGTGCATAAAGAAATTTGTACTTCAAAAGAAATCTTAAAGCTGTAATAATAAAAAGAAATCTTAAAGCCCATAGAGGAGAAACAAGGGCCATTTGAACTGTCTGTGTGGGCCATAATAAAAGCTCATGGTAATAGCAGTAAGTTTAAAAGCAGGTTTTGGCACCCATGACCAAGATTGTCAATTGTTTCAGGATTCTTTTTCCTTGAAAATCATTACCAAATTCATGCATTTCCTCCTTGGAGGGAGCTGCTCAGCGCTTCACAAACATAGCCCATGTTCCTTTTGAGTCAATGAAGGTTTGCCAGCTGGTCTATGTTAGGGCATAATCTCATTAACATGATCCTTGCAAAAGGCAGAAGCAACACTATCAATCTCTAGTGGTCTTTTCCCTTTTATAGTTAAATGAGTTGTGAAAGGAACTGTTAACAGAGGACTTCTCAGAATCTCAGGGAAATGGGTAGCCTTTGATTTGGTGATCTATAACAAATAATGAATCACAGTAGATGTAGATCTTTATCTGGAATTAAACTTATTTTACAAACTTTAGATAAGGAAGGAAAAGAACATTATCTGCTCCTTCAGCAAAGTTCACTCATTATGGGTTCCTCTTCTTACCTAAGATTAGCACTATCAGCTTGTAAAGTAACTTTACAGTTGGTATAATTCAGTAAGGGTCATGAAGACTGTGTCTTCCCTGGGCAAGAAACACTTCTGCCTTCGCATTAACATGTAGTCCAAAGTTTTAGTAACAGGATGGAGTTTTGGGAAGTGACTTCCATGATTACAAATCAGATTTAACCACCTTTATATTTTATATTTACCAAAACCCACTTTTATGATGCTGTGAAAAAACCAGGAGCAGTACGAAGAGCATCAATTCAACCAGACACACAAAAGTATCAAAGGTTATGTGCATCTATTTGAAGTCAAAGAAATGGCACAGAATAGTATGAGATATTATTGCCTCTGCCACCCTGAAAACACTTGCACTACTTCATATTCATAGTCACAGCAAATCAAAAGATATGAAAAAGATTATTAACATGTCTTTTAACCCATCGTCAACTACTTTGACATTCCATACCAGAAAAAGTCTATGTAGTGAAAGTGTGTAAGAATACTTTCACTATAGATTAGTTGGTTGTTATGCAAATCAACATGCATTAAAAAAAAAGTATTCGTTCTTCATCCTTGAGCATTCCCTGAAGTTTAATTTGGAACCTAATTTGCATTCAATTAACATTTTAAAGCACTACTTACTTTCTGTTTTGTTTGCCTACATGATTTAAATCATAGGAGCAATTCTTTGCTTTTAGAAAAGGTGAGAGATGGGAGAGTGTTTGATGCATCACGAGTGTACACACAGATCCAAGCCACTGGTGCACCTTTCTTCCTGCACTTGAGAACTCTTCAACCTCACTTGCAAGGCTCTGCACTAAGACAGACCTGAGCCACAGTTACTGTAGTGAGATAACCTGTCAGTCACTGTTGCTCCCTTCTCTGTTGAGCAGTGCAAAAAAGGAAGTCAGGCAAGTCAGTGTGGCAAGGCACTGGCACAGGTTGCCCAGAGAAGTGGTAAATGCTCCATCCCTGGCAGTGCTTGAGGCCAGGTTGGACAGAGCCTTATGTGACATGGTCTAGTGTGAGGAGTCCCTGCCTGTGGCAGGGGATTGGAACTAGATGATCTTAAGGTCCTTTCCAACCCAAACCATTCTGTGATTCTATGGGTTTTGTTCCTCTTCTCTGTATCCTCTCCTAGCTGGTCTGCAGTGGAAAAAGACTGTGTCCAGGTGGACATACTACATTAGAAGGGGATTTCTTAGGACTTGACTTATATGCATCCAAAACAGGATATTAAGCAAAAAAAATTATGAATGGCATATTCTAACCTAGGCACGTTGTGATACACTCCTAAATGCAGTCTTACACAACTAAACATGAAAGAAGTTATAGTTCAAAGAAAGACAGTGACTCTGCTTTGTAGTAGGCGAAAAGCATTCACACAGCCAAAGCTGTGACAGACAAACTCCAGCAAGTCATCCTGGAGTGTTTTACAATGCTATTACCCCCAGTTAGTCATCTCCATGCTTGTGCTTGCTCCCCCAAGCAACTAAAGAGCTGTATTCATGTCAATCATATTAGCTTAGATGTCAGTTTTGAACTGCAGTGACAGTCTTGGACGAATACTCCTTTCTAACATCTTTGGGGGTGGTAACTTCTAGCCCTGGGACAGGACAAACAGCTGTGGAAAGGAAATATCTCAGCAGATGGCTATAGCTGTTTGCTTCAGTGCACATCAGTCAGCAACTTCAGCTCTAGCTCATCAAACTACCTCACAGCCATCACCTCTCAGGTGCTAATTAGCATCTCATGTGAGATCTGATATGTGACTGCTAGCATTGCGGATAAACTTAATACGCACTAATATATCCTTTGTGATGTGTTAGTCTGAGATCATAACCATAAAATGCATCCTTGAAATGCTTGAAATGCTTTCAAAGACTCCAAAATCTAGGTGATGCTGAAAATATTAGTTGTTTGTTCTATAAAAATTCATGGGATTTCTCTCTTCTGCTGAGGATTACAGGTTGCAGTTGAATTTGAAAGAAATGTGACAGTCTGCAAGAAAGGTGTCCCCAAATTCCCCTTGCTTGCTTCATGACTGCTTCAGTGAGCAGTGGCATTCTGGAGCCATTCCTGAGGACATGTGCTAGGTTAGTTTGATATTCAGCATGGAAGGGTAACTCAGGGTTCTCTCAGAACAGAGGTTTATCTCCACACTAAGAGGTCTTCCTTCTTGGATGTTTGAGTCATAACTCTTTCCAAATGATGTTCCCAAGCCCAAATTTCTCACTGTATTGACTAGAATACCACATGCATTACCTGATCACATGCTTCTTTACATGCTGACAATTACATTATTTGCCTCAATAACTTTAAGCTGAAATAATGAGAAGGTCTGTTAAGCAAATACTTTTTTCACTCAGCTTCTACTGGGCACCTATGTGGGTCGTGCAGATCAGGAAGGTGACACTTCTTGAAAGCAGGTGATTATGTTCTCCAGGCTTCTTCCCCCGTTATCAACATTAGGAACTAAACAGGCATAACAATACACTGCAGTGTCTCTGACAGCCCAAACCATTGTGAAGTAAATCTGAAAAGCTACTTTATGCTACATCAACATGCAATTAAGCTCCAGGCTTGTAGATGGTGATTTTCTTATGTGCTTTTCATAAGAATTTCAGTGCCAGAAACTTGTGGGTTGAAATATTTCATCTCATTTGCAGTAGTAGTCCTATCAAGATAATCAGCATTTTGGGTATTTCAAATGACTGTCAGATTGTAACTGTTGTCACAACAATGAAAATACTGATGATAGATCAGATCTACAGATTCTCAGGAACAGCTCATACAATGGTTTCGTATTTTCTACTACTTGGAGGAAATGAAGATCATGTAGCAATTTTCATGGTGCTTTCATGAAGCATTATTTCAGCTTATAATATATAGCTAGAATACATAAATTAATACATATTCATCTCAGTTGCACTGAAAACATACTGAACAATATACTCACTGAATGTTTCTGGGTTTAGTGAATGAGGAATGTGCTGTCAAATCTGCTCAACAACTGAACAGAAAATGGAGGTTGCTAAAGTTTCCTGACTCCTCTCCTAAATGGAAACGTATAGTCAAATGGAACAGTGAAGACCCAACTAAGCAATTCTGCTTGAAAGAAAGAGTAAAATAACTTAAAGGGAGAGCAAAAAGATCAGGTGTGAAATGTAGGTGAAAACCAAAATATTATCAGTCTGAGACCTACAAGTGTCTCAGGCAGCTTGAATCCAGAATGTGTTAGAGAGATCCAGAGCTAAAAATAACAAGATAAGGCCTACTCGGACCAGCTGAAACTTAAGGGGTATATAGCATTAGGACAAGCAACACAAGTTCTGGAGGAGTTGCACCCATACAGAGCAATGTCAGGCTATTGCTAGCCTGAATTTCCCTCTTGCCTATAAAATTCTGCTGCTGTTGCTTATTTAGATCCTTTTAGCTACCTAATGATTATTTACCATTCACTAAATCTTATTGAAGCCAGGTTAGGATTTAATTTTTCAGTCAGTTTCCTGTTTCCAAACCAAAACTGAATGAAACTTGCACGTTAGGTTGATGTTTCAATTAGGTTCCTTTCCTAATACACTCTTAAATTTGTATACATTATCTAGAAGTGCTGCATCAGACAAGTAAATTCCTCCAGGTAACATCACTGCTTTTCAGCTCTCCCATTCATACTTCTACACACAGAACACACACAGACAAAGCAGCATCACATTAATTTTACTGAGTGAAGCCAAGACTGTCATCAAAAGGATTTCTTTCCCAGAAAACAGCCATGGTCTGTGGCTGATGTATTGGCAAAAACCTTCCTAGGCTTCACTACAATGTGAAGTTGAGTAGTTGCATACTTCAAATCTCTGCAATGGACAAAATTACAAAACTAAAATAAATTTCCCCCCCAAACCAACTATATTAATTTCAATGAAAAACAATTGTTAAAACCTAAGATTTTTAAATGACACTTACCTGGAACAAAGCTTCCCTGGACCACCTCCTTATAAGCCCACCAGCCTTCATGGATTTTTGGTGAATTTTGTTGAGCTAGAAAGAAATAATCAAAGAAATCATGAACTTAATTACATGAACTTTGGAAACTCTCCTCAGGGTATCATCTTCCACAGTAGAGCCATTCCTCAAGTTCCCAGTGATGTTTATTCAATGTATTGAATTACACTAACACATCTGTATCCTAGGGAACCTTGTTCCTCTTTCTCATACAGTAAAACATACTCATCTCTGGAGAACTGGTCACTAAACTTAAAATTTCAGGTAGAAAATTAGGATCTCTGGGGACACCTTAAAGCAGCCCCAGTGCTAAAAGGGGCTACAAGAAAGCTGGAGAGGGACTTCTGACAAGGGGGATTTAGATTATATACTGGGAAGAAGCTCTTCCCTGTGAGGGTGCTGAGGTGCTGGCACAGGGTGCCCAGAGAAGCTGTGGCTGCCCCATCCCTGGCAGTGTTCAAGGCCACGTTGGACACAGGGGCTTGGAGCAACCTGCTCTAGTGGAAGGTGTCCCTGCCCATGGCAGGGGGTTGGAAATGGATGAGCTTTAAGGTCCCTTCCAACCCAAACAAACCATTCTAGGATTCTCTGACTGCAGATCAGAGTTCATATACAAACATGTTCTGCTTTCACTTGTATTTTGCTTGATATATTCATACTTAGAGCAACTCTCTTCCACTGAGCTACAGAAAGCTCAGCTGCCTTATGTGTCATTAACTGAACTGCTGGGTTGTCTTGCACTAGGTCCAAGAATTTTGTAACAAAACTATGCAGCTATAGAAGATGCTGGATTTAGCAACTTTCTGTTGCAGTTTCATTTCTAGATCACATATTATATGCACAAGACACAATTACCCTGGGCAAAGTTCCAGCAATATAATAAAAATTGTTGCATTAAAAATTACAAAGAGGATCTGACATTCAGACTAAAAAGGATACACGATGAGGTCCATTACATACTGTTCTATCAGTCACAAAACAATATTTATGATTTAACTGACTGTAAATTACAGAAACAAAAGTAAAGCTGAAGTTAATTAAACATACTGACAGAAGGACCAACACTGCTTTACCAGAAATCCAGACACACTAATGGAATGAGGTATGTGTGGATGCAGATTTCTCCTTGCAGTACTGATGCTCATTCCATTAACTGAATGGTGACATGTTAAACTGAAAGGAGTATTCCACTGTGCACTCTTTGCAGTTTGCAGATGAGATTGTCTTCATTATTTTAGCTTTTATATCATTGCCTAGAGAACTCCAACTGTGTATGGCTGTATCGTGCTGGACTGTGCTATACAAACATTTGGAAAATGGCAAATCCCAACCCACAGTTAAAATATCTGAGCAGCAAACTATTCACATCCAGTCTGAACTGCAGGTTTTTTGGATCTAAGCACTGGCTTATGCAGGTTGCTTTTATGATCTATGCTCTGTAACTGAAATCCTCGAAGATTTCAGGATGCTTTAGCAATAGGAGAGGATACTAATAAGTGAGTTGCAACAAAGCACAGCATTCATTCTTCTAGTTAAAATTTCCCAGAAAATTACAGTGCATTAAAGTGCATCTTGTAGTTATATACACAGCTAAAGCTGGGTCAACCAACCAGAGACAACTGCATTTTAAAAGTGGGTGAAAAAAAGTGTGTATGTAGATAGAGGCAAGTTAGGAAGGCTTCAAGTAGGATGGGTATTTTCATGCATTTGAACTGCTTACTCTCAGCATTCATAGAAACATACACAATTGAAACATGTATTGCTTTGGCCCACTATGGAGCCAGTTTAAATGATACATGCCAGGGCCAGAAGAAAAATATAATCCATTATTCAGAGTTCAAATTAAAAACCAAAATCAAAAGACACTGGCTTTGCAGCTCTGCCTCAGTCCCAACACGTAGTAAAGCTAATTCCAAAAGGATTATCAGGAAAACTAAGATTTTTGTCATATTTTTTCAAATCTGGTGCATTGGTATGGAACAGACTGCAGGAGATGAGGAAGAAAATTAGATTATCAAAGCTTCATAATAAATAATTGGATGCCTGTGCAACTGCTTCAGCTATCAGAGAAGAGCATGACCTGGCATCACTGTGCACATTCTACAGATACCACATCCTTATCTCTTCAATCCACATGAAAATGAAACAGACAAAAGGGAGTTCGATAAGCAAAATAAGATGTTGTACCACAGCCAGGTAAAATATCTAAGACAGGGCAAGAGCAAAGCTGGGAGTGTTGATGGTTTACCGAAAACTGAGACCAGTGAGGAAATCAAGAGTAAAGGCAGGTGGTTGCTGTGAGAGAGCAGCTAGGGAGACAATCCCCAGTGCCGGGCTCTTTCTTGAACCCTGAAACCTCAATGTTTTATACCAGTTCAGGCAAAACATCCTGTAAAATAGTGCAGTGAGTGACTGAACAGAGATTTCCACTCTGCTGTGCATGTGAAATGTAGCTTGGTGCCAAATTTACTAGATTTACTCTGATGGATCCTACAGGGACTTTGCTTAGAAAGGAAAAGATTCATAAAGCTCCCATTTCTCTGAATGCAGGAGGAGATGGTCTGGTAAGGCCAGAGAGGAAAGTTTGTCTTCCAAAAACAACTCCTAGAGCATTACTCCAATCTGTTACACAAGTGGACAAGAGGTCTTATTACAGGAGAAAAAAGCTGTTCTCTATTTTTGAAACATCATCAGACCTGTACCTGGATTCATAATGGATCAAGGGAATATAAAATTAGAATGAACAGACATATGGACAATCCTTGCTGGGAATCCTATCTGGGACACTTACACCTGATGCATGTACAACACAGGGTCTCTACAATTGGTGTGTCAATGCCCATCTGACAGAATGGCACTGCGCCTGGGTAAACAGGTTCAGCCTTATGGCTCAGGAACTGTTGCCAAGGAAAAGGGTTCTTCATATGTGCCACCTCATGACACTGAAAATAGCAAAATTCTCTCAGCATCCTTCTTATTTCCCACTTGAGGACCATGAAAAAGACACATGTGCTTGCTGTGTGGATTCTGATTGTCCCATGTTCCTACCAGAACACTGCAGCTCCTCCATGGCAGCTCCTTTTTTTGGCAAAACTTGTCACATAAGATACCAAGGAGACAAAAGGTCTAGAAAGCAATTCTGTATTCCTAAACAGGGTTAAGCATCTAAAAAAGCCCCTCATTTCTGATACCTCAGACACTTTTTTTACTACTAAAACCTAAAGTATGCCTTTAGCTTCCAAGAAAAATAGTCTCTTCTGCAAAGCATCAAAATAAACAGGCCCATCTGAACAGACACTTTGCTGTTAGGAGCAGATTACCTGCACAAGTGGCTCTGCAACAGCAATTTTTAGCATCAGCACTGTATTCTGCCATTAGTAGGGAGAGTCCAAAATGCCATGCTTGTCCAAAGTGCTAGAGGAGATTGAATGACCTCCATTTGCTACAGTGTCCTCTCCCTCGGTACTGAAACTACTGGTATCTGAGATTAGTAGCTCTGCTGATATAACACCATTATGTCAGATCTCTTTCAATGCAGCTGCTGTAGAGGAGACAGGATATTTATTTGGAGCTGATATGACATGTGTTGCTTTCATTTTGTCAGATTAGTGTAGGTATGTGTCATTGTGGAGCATAAAATTACAGGCTAAATTCTGCAAGATGTTGTGCATTTTTTGTTTCCTGGTGACTTCCATATATAGGGAAATGACACTGGACAGGATCATAAACATGTACAGCAAATGCAACCAGCAAAAGATGCCACTGCCCCATTAAGTCAGCAGTTAACTGTATCTAGTTTAGAGGTTAAAATTAATAGGTTTGTGTATCTAAGAGAAGCTGTTGCTCAGGCAGTAGAACTGCTTAAAAATCATCAGATAACATTATATCAGATACCAGGTACCATGGTGCAGATGCTGAAATACCTGCATACAATTTGCAGTGCAGTCTTCATCTTGTTGGAAGCTGACATAACATAAAATGCTGTAATTAATACAAAATACCCCTCAGTAAATATGCTTATTTGTAATACATAAACAAGTCATTCTAAAATTACTTACTTTCTACACTTAAATAAAAGATAAAGAGGCTTATATCTGATGCCATCAATTATGGCATTCACATCTGAGCATGAGCCAAGAGTAGAATCCTGCCAGCTCAGACTTCTCCATTCACTTTACTGCCATTTCACACTGATGAAAATGCTAGACTGGAGAACCAGGCTCACAGCAGTCAGGGAAAACAATCTTTTTTCATCTTAATTTTATTGATCTGAGCTCTTCTGGTTGCTTTAATAAGCATTCTGCCTGCTTATCCCTACTTAACTTACATCCTAAGAGTCTTGCTTGTGATAACCTGGCTAGCATGATAGTTATCATTAAATACATGATAACACTTTTATCACTGTTACCCCTTCTGCATAGTTATGAGATAAAAAAGAAAACCAGCTGCAACTATGAGCCATTAGCTTCATAAGAAACTTAGTGTAAGGCATTATTTATTTTTAAAATGTTGATATGAAACTCTCAGAAAACTGCCATAGTGTCTATTACATGAAAAATAAACCCTCAAATCTGGTATTACAATGGTGAACACTGAAAACGAAAGATTTATTTATAAGGTACTAGTTGCTGGTGTGATCTTCACTTATATCCACTCTTTGTGTCCCACAGAGTATTGGCTTTATAGGCCTTATCCTGGTTCTCTCCCACCCAGCATAAGTAATAGCATTTGATTTCCCGTTCAGAGTTCTACAGTTCAGTCTGAGTAGCTTCATCATTCTCAAGGTATCTTCTTCAGCCATTGACAAGTAATGCCAGATAGCTGTGCCTTGTGGCAGAAATGGAAGTTAGAGGAATTTTCCTGTAGTGTTTCAAAAGATCATGTGTTCTAATGGAAAATCTGCCCTCCAGAAAACAGTACAGGATGGGTTAAAAAAATAAAACCAAAAACTAGTATGAAACAGTTTAATCTGTTTTGCTAAACCCATTTCCAGAACCTCAGGTAATGTATACTGGAATTATTTTAGTTCTACCCTTTACATGGATATTGTGCACACTGTTAAAGCCAAGGGTGGGTTGCCTAAACTGTGGAGGGAACACAGGCATACTCCATCTAAAAAGTCACTTTCAACATCTTCAGTCATGCAAGTACAAGCTTTTGGCTCACACCAACAAACGCCTCTTACAGCAAAGGGAATACACATGTATAAAGTGGACCTGACAGCAGGGGAATTAAGCAGATGCAATGGCTGAAGATTCAGCCCTCTCTAATGAATATTTAGTTCGTTTAAAACAAGTCTGTCTAATTGCAGCTATTATTTCAGATGGTTTTATGCAGCCTTTGTATATTAAAAGAACCTAACAACACACACTTCAGGCACTATATAAACCATTGTTTACAAATGAATAGTTACAGGACAAGAAAGGTTAGCCTGCTTAGGAGTACTACAGCCTACATTGTATGCATCCCCATATGATGAGGGAGAAAAAAGAAAACAAAGGATTATAAAGGGATCAATAAATAAAATGCTTTCATCAGCTATGCCAGATTTTTTTTTCCTAACATTTTGCTCAGAAAACATGCAAATGCTCTTTCATTAAGTTAATACTTTCCAATTCCATAAATCCTTCTTCCACCATCCCCATGTGTAAAAGCCCTCACTGCTGCTGTGAATTCCAAACAGTATTCAACACAAGCAAAACAGATGTACCTGGTTTTGTCACATCCAAGGACAAAAGTAAGGCACTAGCATGGGAACTCTGCTACGGCACAGAGACTTGACTATTCTGTGTATTTTCTATTTATTACCATTTTGTCTTTTGATAAGATTCCAATTAAAAATCTAGGCCAAAGGGTGAGGCTTCATATAAACAGATTCATATGTATGCAAGTAGTAGTGACAAAGAATGTTGCGTAACATTAAGACATAACTCACTGCTGCATCTACTGCCCCTATGCAGGTGGCTTTTGATGAGAGCCCCCAAGTGTCCAGAGTCATTAAATACTGCTTGAAGGACCATAAATTGAGATGTTTACAAGTCCTTAAGCCCATATTAGGATACACATTCTGCTCACAGTACTTTCTCACCAGAACTTTGCAAGACTTTGGTAGTACCTAGCAACAGCTCGGTTTGAAGAAGTAAGAAGTGTGTATGAGGCTCAGAGCTGTCCAGCAGAGAGAAGCACCTTGTGTAGATACTTTTCTCATCCCTTCCAGTCACATTTATTTGTGAACCTTTTCACTAAAGAATTTCAAATTTTAAAAGGTGAGGAAAGGGGAAAAGGCAGGGGATGGCCAGTCTAAAGGCCACTGCCCAGAACTGGCAGACAGGACTCCAGAACATCGTTCATTCCTCTGCTATCAGTCTTGCACGTGGCTGCTGCACTTCCATTTATCTACCTGTAAAAACAGGCTTGTAATACAGTTATCATTCCAGATTTCAAGAAAGGGTAATATAATTATTATTCAAGAAATGTTTCAAGAAAGGGAAATATAATCAGTAACAACTTCTGTGCTTTCTGACCTCTGAATATTCTTGAAATCATTTAAATAAGCTCATGTGTAAGTGAGAATCATTCCCAATAACATTTATGAAGAACATGAGGTGCATGCTGCATCACGCTTTTAAAGGAAGCTGTATAAATATATATTTTTGGGTGGTGGGTCCCAACTTGTAATAAGCCCTCTGCCACAAAGCACATATGCCAAATCACACAACTGTTATTTAAGTTCTAATATAAATGAACAAAACTGCAGGTTGTATCAAAAGCTTTTAGTCAGAAAAAGTTAAAACCACTTTGACTCACTGTTCCCTAAGCACTTAAGTACACCAATGTAAATGATGGACTGCACTGCAGGGTGAATTACTTTGTCGCCGCACCCAATTTAACATGAAACTCTTGAGTACTATTCCTAATTCAATTTGTAGAACATCAAACGTCCCTATAAAGCTGCTGTTCTTTTAATATGACTACCACACACGTACAGGAGTTAAACCACATAATGTATAAGATAGTATGTTCACCCTCTCCAAGTACTTTCTGGCTAACGTGGCTGGAACACTAAACACTAAAGCAGTGTTACCCATCATGTTATTTGCTTCAATTTTTAAAGCAATTACTTCCTTGTAAATTCTTCTTCTGCAAAATTTCATTTCTGAAATCATTGAGAGACAGGGAACTTCAAGACAGCTTTCTCTGCTGTATCGAAAGCTGAGCAGCTTTGTTTGATATGAAAGAATGCTGAAGGTTCTAACTACGAATTACTACAAGTAGGGATGTGAGCCTCTGTTCCCTCAAACCCCTGAGATATCACATAACTTCTGAACAAGGCACAGTTTTCTTCCTTCTCTGGCAAGAGTCAAAACTGCAGCAAAGCTGAACTACTGCAAGAAATCAAAGCAATTAAATTAACGCAGGAGAAAAATATATAGGACATCGTACTGATTGCAAGCAGTGTGGAAATTCAAAAGGAAATGCCAGAGATTCAGCACCTTTCATTTCAGCCACTGATAGCATGCTTAAGGTTCCATGGGTCCTAAACCACACTAACACAATTTGGCTTTCTGAGTGTTTTAGAGGGTCTCTGACAGGAGTGTCAGCATGTGCAATAGGCAACTCTCTACTGTGTTAAATGGGGTAGTTGCCCTGCAATGAGTTGTACAATCATGTCTAGATATAAAGCCTGAAGAACCCTAAAACAATGCAGTAAGAAGCAGCAAGGTATTTTGTGATATTAACTTCAGAATAGCTCTTACTTTTCATCACGCTGCTTGTCCTCCACTCCCATTAATTTCAATGCGGTTTGGGGACACTCAGCAACTTCCAAGAAATTGCCTCAGTGTCTTTGAGCCTTTACAGTTCAATACATTATTAATGCTAAATTAATAGGACTTCCTGTAAAAGGAAACCACTAAATTCCTTCCTCAGAAGCACATACGGTATTAACATCTTATGGGGTTTCTGACCCTAGTTGCTCTCTAAACAGAAAGTTACGCATCAGTTACAAACAGTTGGGACTGTCCTGTTAATTGCTACAGACAGATCTCTTCCTTCATTTTCCCAAATTTTTGGCTCCAGGAAAGAGAAATTACTTCTTCAGCAGTCTTCTCATGAGTAGTGCCCAGAATTTAAGTATTGATCACTGCTTAGGCTAACTCAAGGGTTAAAAATAAAGGTCTTCCAATTAACCTCAAGACTAATGGCATGGCATCAATAGTTAGGTGTTTGATCCCACAATGTGATGAGCATTTTCCACAATCTTAACAAAGAGATATACCTGAAAGAGAGGGCAGAAGGTTTCCATTTCCCTTGAAAACTCAGAACTGTGTGGCAGTCTGTAAGACTTGTACGTATACTACTCTAACTTCAGTCAGAAGTTAGATGCATGGTCTTGAGACAGGAAGAGTCATTTTCTCCTGGCTAATAGAGCTACACAGAAACAAATCCAGCTGAAACAAACCAAACAATGTCATTCAAAAGCCAAAGGGAGGCAAAATTTTTTGATTATACTGAATTGGATTCAGAGACCGAGATTTCTGGTCACTCTGGGGTTGATGGCCTGGGCACTAATCCAGATCATCTCACATCTCACTGGACTACCTAAATCCTCAGCACTTAAACTTTATGTGCTGGTGCTTTCTGAGATCAGAGAGTCAAAATAATGTTTTTCTGGCCATGTAATAGCAGCTTTGCTAACATCAAGAAGAAATCTACTGTCAGAGGATAAGCCAAGATATGGATCCACTTTAGGCAGTGGCATCATGACAGAAAATTGAACCCATTGTAATGTGGCTTTATTGTACTGGCTCTTCCCCCCCGCCACCGCAGTTTAGCTGTTCCTTAGCAATTGTTGGTTCTTGGCTACTAGACATTTCTGAACAGAACAGGGGAAAATAAACCAACTTTGTAGCTAATTTTCTGAATTGGTAAGTGACAGCCTTTCTTCCAGTAAGCAGCAGTACTTTCAGTGGTCTTAACAAGACTGGGATGTGTTTTTCAACATAAAGACTACAGCAGATCCGACTTGCTCAAAATAATGTTTCTACATCATGCAGATTTTCACAAGAGCCCAGTTTATGCATATTCCCACTAGGATACATGGCGAGTATAGAAGAATCTTAAAAAGCAATGAACTCATCAAATTCCCTTTAAACTGTCAGACAGGGTTAGGATCATCGGGTTTGTTTCAGTGTGCACCAAACAATGAGATGCCATGGGCTATCAAAGCTCCAAGCTCCATGTCAACAATACAGGGGTTTTATATATAATTCCTTCGCTTACACTCCTGGAAAAACTGGAAAATAAATGTGTATTACTGGAGGCAAGAAAAAGGACTAAAGAAGGCTATTTGCTTCTAAAATATCTGGGGCACGTTAGAGCAATTCTCAATAAGAAATGATTCTTAAGAGTCCTCCAAAAGCAAGCAGACACTGGCCCTGCAACCACAAAAAGCTATCCAAGGTTGCAGAGTGCCACTATGCTTACCCACTATATCATTAATGAACCCCAAATCATTTAGGAAAACAGTGCCCAGCTCAGAACCCCATTATTATTAAACTGGCCCCAAGACAAACAGGAATATTGTGTATCACCAGCATTAACTTTACATAAATTTAACTTACAACACAAGAAGCACCTTGGGAAAGAAGAAATTAAAGTAGTCTTAGTTGACGCTTCAATGTACTTATGTCCCAAATGAGGAAGAGTAAATGAATAAAATGGAGTATATATATTTCACTACTACCTGTTTACCCTAAGTAACCATCAATGTCAAGGTGCAAGAATATGCCTACATGGAAAAAGCAAAGAAAAGCAGCTTTTTTTTCCAGACTTCTAAATTCAGAGATGGGAAATAATTGTGGAAAATAGAGGAATTGAGGAGCAGCTGCAGGAAAAAATCATTCCAGTCAGATGAGCTGCCAGGATAAGACAAGACAGATGAGAAAAGAACATGTCTCATTGATCTCAGTTGCCAGCCATGTTGTATTCTATCGACATGCCAATTCATTAATTACTGCTTAGATATTACAGTGATGACAGCCATATAAATACCTCGACATAGAGCTTTTACTGGCTTATTTGACTATTTTCAAAAGACATCCCTAAAAATTTTACTAGTTTGGAATCATTGTTTGTTTATCCCAGTTGTCAGGTGAAGATGGGTGAGATTATTGGGGTTTTCTCCCCTTTGCCATGCTCCCAATCTTGATAAGAGACAACTCACTCTCCATACCTCCCCCCACCATTTTTGCTTCCCTGCAGTTCTGTGGAATATCCCTCAGAGATTACTTCTATCATCCATCTGTCCATAGTTGTGCTTAGTCACCGATCCTGGAAGAAGTCTCTGGACTGGTTCCTGAGGCATCACTGCTATTCTAGGACTCTGATGCTCTTCTGTTATTCCTACCCACACCACCAATATTCTTGGCTAGAAATGAGGCAGCTCTATCTACCCTGGGTGACTGTAGAGAGCAGCTTATCCTTCTGAATCCTAGCACAGTTCCTGGCTTCTTGGTCCTTGGAAAGGTGTCCCCTATTCATCCTTCTCAAACACTTCTTTAGCCATGAGTCAGAAGCAGTTATATGGATACGCTTCTTTCCCCTCTCTCATTTAGTTCTGAAGTTAGATGGACAGTATTCCATGTTGGCTGTGATGCATGTACCGGCTTCATTTTCCTGTTTGAGAATTTTAATCATTTCTAAATTATAGATGCAGCAATACCAGGTATCTGTTGTTCAGAGCTGGCTCTCACTGTCTTTTGAAAGGTAAGACTTTGGACACAGATAAAAGACAAAATAAAAAAACACCTAAGGTAAGAATTTAAAGGGAACTGTATGGAGAAATAAGCCATTGCCAAGATTTCATCAGGGATTTCCTCACTTTTCTTCTTTTCATGTGGTCCTGTTTCTTCCAAGTCAAAATCCACAGAACTTTCAGACAATCATTTATTCTTGAAGGAAAGATTTTTTCTTTTTAGTGAGGATAACACCAGCTCAGGACTGGAGTTCACTCTTGTGTGAACTGCTGAACATGACAGCAGTACAAAACCCCCATCCATCAGCAATACCCACCACCTGCGTCATTTAATCTATAAAAATGCTGTTGTCATAATTTAACATATTAAAATGCAGTTGTCCGTCCACTGATATGTACAGATACTCACAAAACCATAACCACAGTGCAATGGTACAAAGTAATACACTCCAGCAGCAGTAAGTCTAAGAGTCTCAGTAGACCAGCTTTCAAAATATCAGAAATATCAGAAATATTCAGGCCAATCGAGAGAAGCTTTGTTTCTTTCACGTAAGATTCTTACTGTATTCAGTTTTGGTCAGGTTTTGCTTCAAAGAACGATTCAGGATAACTTTGGCAAATTCACTATTGTGCAGCTGCCTAAAGAACACACTACATACCCTGGAGACAGTGTCATCCCATACCTGATTATCCACAAATAAATGCCTGCTGAGTCTTCTACATACGCTGAGCATTGTAGATGGGAACAGAGAACAGTGGAACATGCAGAAGTATAGATCTATTCCATAAACACGGTATCTAACAAAAATCATGTCCATGCGTTCTGTACCTGCCTCCTTTCCTGTATTTCAGCCTTTGCCACTTAAACCTGTGATTTTGGTATGCACAAAGGGTTGCAGGTACAGATGAAAAGGCACAGCCAACCACACTGCCCCCTCCAAAGCATCAGCAGTCCTGAAAGGAAAGTACCAGCCCCATTCTGCTGACAACCAACTTGTCATCTCCTTGACTATGAACTGCCTGAAGTCACCCATGGCATATATATCAAAGCAGATACAGACTGCTTTGTCTCTCAGCAGGTCATCCTAGCTACCGCACACAGCAGCAGGCTAACTTGGCTCCGTGGCTCCAGCATTAGATGTGATTTGTGTCTGGGTGGTGAGAAGCCAGGTAGGTAAAGACTGAGTGGAAAGGCATGCAGAAGTCAGTGATAACACTGCTGGGAGAAGTCCCACTCTATAGGAAGTAAGTCACTTTCAGTCCTTTGATCTTCCCACTGGAACACAATGAATTTCATACATAACATCTCAGCTATTCTATAAACTCTAAGTTCACCTGAAATAACCCCTCCTAATACTAGGCAAACTAGCCAGGAGATTAGCAGGGTTTAAAAAAAAACAAAAAAAACAAAAAAAACAACAACCCAACATTTAGGATACTGAAATTAATCTAAAGCAAACAAACTTGTGTCCAAAAATTTAAGGAAGTTTGACATTAGTCTCAGAGACAGTAAAATTGTCACAGTAGTAGCCAGGAGAAACTGACTGAATTCTGCAGATTGTAGTTCTTCCCTTGGCCTCAATGCCTGTCTTAGCTGCTCATGAAACTCTGCACTAACCACCAGGGAAACCCAGCGAGGGCTGATGAATAATGCACACAAGTCAAAGTCCACCATCTCCGGCTGGTGACCATACAATTATGCAATGAACACTCCTACTGGCTCTGCAAATGTGATTTTGAGCCCTGTTAGACAGATGCATAGGGTCAAAATTGGATGACAAAACTGGATGCAGGGAAGGGATCTTACACAAGGGTCCTGTATCCAGCTTTGAACTTCATACTAGGCCAGGTCCACTGCAGCCGGCATGCTGCAATGCGAGGTTTTTGCTCAGCTACACAGGAAACAGCTCAGTACCAGAAGATGCCAACTTACTTCACTGTAGTCAGACTGATCCCCACCCTTCCACACATTTGGAGTTGATACAGCCACACATCTAAAATCACGTTTTCTTAAATCCTTACAGTACCATGTATGTGGCATCTGTTTGTTTTTTCGCCAGCACAACTTTGTGCAGCAATATGTTGGTAAGACTGCTTTTAGTTATTTTTGGTTTTTACTTTTTGCAGCACCAAAAAAAACTGTAGAGATCATACGGCAGAAACAGTACAAAATACAGAAGATAATCTCTATTTGAGAACTTGAGAGATCCCTCTATTTAGCTGGAGAACAAACCGTTTAACCATAGCACCTGCTTCAAACTCTTCTACTTACCAAACCATTTATGTGTCTCCATTCTGCAATGTTTGACCATGTCTTGGCTTTATCTCCTGGTTCTTAAACTCATGCCTGTTTATGGACATCATCAATACATTAAGAAGCTTGAGTCTGTAACTCTTAGTAATGCAAGCAGCCTGTGTAACTCAAAGAGTTTTCTTGTAAGACTGAAGATTAATAAGATCTAACAAGACTGATGCAGCACCCTGCAGAACCCAGCATTTTGATAAATGGTGCTTTCATAGCAGAGATGCTAGGCACATTCTAAACTGATAGGAACTATTCACATGACTTCATATATGCACTGAATATGGTTCCAGAAGAAACACACATTTTTTGGTGACCCATCTGTATCACAATCTTTCTTTTTAGGTATGGATTTCTTTAACTGAGATTTCCCCAACTGCAGCCCAAGGTAGATATGAAGAATGTGGCAGTGGACTTGTCCTGCTGCCGCACAGCTGAGCTGGTTAGATATGGGCTACGCCATCAGCAGGTTCACCCAGTGGTGATATTTACTTTCTAACACTCACTATTTCTCCTCATTATTTTCTGCCATTATAAAGCAGCCTGAGTGTGAGGGAGATGGCAGGATAGTAAATAAAATAACAGTCTCTGGAAGTAAGGTCTGTTTACTCCCCAGAACCCTAGAAGACTACTCAAACAAAAATCATCAGTTCTGGGTTCATCCTTTCTCAAACCATGCTTTTCTTCAAAGACAATGCAATAATTCCCAATATTTATCCTAGCAGTCATAGGGTAATATTTAGCTATATCTTTACCACAATAGGACATCAACATTTTCTTTTAATTCTTTTGGTCGCTAGTCAATGTCTAAGGGCAGAAAAACCCAACATGTAAGGTTTCGTGGACTGCCAAACTACATTATTGAGTACTAAAAAACCCCAAACCCCCAAAGACTTGGCGTTCCATTTTGGAAATTAAATCAATAATCTGAAAATGATCACTAATCACTTTTCATCACACATCTTTAAAGAATTTTCAATACACAATTAGAGACTTGTCACAGAAGAGAGGCTAAGCACACATGAAAACACTAGGCATTAACTATTCTGTTGCTATTAAACACAGCAGCACTCCACAGAAAACATCACTGTAATCTGAGGAAGTGTCAAGTGATCCAGAAGCTCAGCCCATTTTAACTGCCTCAAGAAGCACAACTCTCAAACTGTGTCACCTCTGATCTCAAAGCGCCGATTTTTCTCTTCTCCCCTGAGCAACTTTTCACTCATGCCAAGTTTAAAAAGAATTACACAGAAATGCTAAAGACAGACTAAGTAAGTAAAATACTAAACCCTAAACTCCAAATGTCTGCTTAAACAAAGCACCACTTTCCTTCCACCTGTATTTAGTGATGTTCTTGAATTTAGTGTGGTGTCATGTGCACAAGTGCTGTGGTGAATCTGGCTTGACAGGAGTAAGTAACATGAGAGACCTACACTGGCCTATTTCTTTAGGGCAGTTACCACCCTGAACAGGCATTTTGTATTAAAACTGCTTCTTCATCATTTAACACCCCCTGCATTCTCCCTGCCAGTGCTTCCCAAAGAAGTCAAAGACTGTCTGCAAACCCAGAGGCTCCATCAATCCATGTGAAGTCAGTCAACAGAAACTAGCACAGTACTAGTTAAGTCAACATCATAACTGTAAAGACAATTTCACCCATAAATTAACAACAGTGAGATCAGAATTCACTTAAAATCCTAACACAGACGTGTGCATTGGGTTTGACTAACATAAAAATAAACTGGCATCATTTACACTATTTTGAGTATCAACCAGCTGTAAGCTGCCCTGCCTCACATAAATCTGCATTAGAATGATACAAGATTTGGACCTGGAAGCCTCAAGATCCTCAAGGCAGCTTTTCATGGCTTTATAGTTTGTCTGGCCAATTATCTGTGCAATGCAATGCAATGCCCTACTACTACAATTTGGCAGTGAGCTATGAGTCAACAGCCTTTGACCTACCCAAAGAGGGTTCTACACACTGAGCAGCAGCATCTTTTATTTCTGTGTAACAACTAGTGGGAAATATTTTGAGATATTTGAGTAAAAGGTTTTATACAAATAGAAAGTAATGTTTAAATATATTATATTTCTCTAGGCTTTGAATTAAGAACCACAGTCACTCCTAATGGATTAAAACGTGCCATATTTCACCTCCTACACATGCTTGTATCCTTTTATAAAAGGCTAATACGGATATTCTTTAGTAGTCTTCCATGCATTAGAAGAGCTAGATGGTCTATGATCGTCAATACACACATTAAGAAGCACTTTAGGAGCTGGCTAAAGCCAGCCACTTAGTTACATATGGCCCATAGTCACATTGGTCCTATAGTAACAAGAGAAAAATAAGATTAATTTTAATATTTGCTCTTTCCCCTCAAAAAGATATTAAAAATACTTGTCTGGACTTTAGGAAGGAAAAGACTTCCAAACTCCAGTCTAAGCTCCAGTAGACAAGAGGACTGCTGTCATTACAAAGCCATGATTTCTCTGGGTGTTGCTTCCTTCCACACAGATAGCAAAAGCTGTCTTTTCAAGGGTCTAATCTTCTTTCTCCTCCACTGCAATCTGGTCAAATTGCACAATGACTTCAACAGAACAGGATCTGAACCCAGACCTGCACCCAACAGTTATATAGGAACCTAATGGTTCTTAGGTTAGATAGGTTAGTGGAAATTCAGGTGGGTCCAGCACGTGGAAGTAGAAAGCAGAGTAAAAGGAGGGGACTGACTTTGCCTTACGCTTTCCTTAAGAGGACTACTTGAGGGGTTTTTTTCCCTCAGTCTAATCCTTGGGACCAAGAGAAAGGGCTGCTTAAATCCTCAGTGCAGAAGAAAACCCTCAAAGGCTCACTAATAGAAGCCAAGCAGGCAGTACTGTGAAAGGCCACTTCAGCCAGTCTTCCTAGCACTCAGAGGGAAAAGTATCATGGATCTTAGCACATGATTCAAACTCCCAAAATGTTTGGGATTCCTGAGCATTCGTGAAGAGGTGGTCTTCCTTTTCTACAAATGTGTAAATGAATGTCAGTCAGAGTAGTAAGATACTCACTCCCTTTTATTAGCCAATTTGTAGCCCCAGTGTACAATTTTAACAGTCTTTAGACTTGCAGAGCATCTGATACACACAGAACATTTCTCCTATTGACCTATTTTAGCTGTAGCTGCTCAGTGCTTCTGCAAATCAGGCCTTCGGGGATACAAAGAACATACAATTAGTGACCACCCTTGAAAAGTTTGACTGAAGTCTGTTGCCAGGCAACACAAATTCTAGCAGAGATAGTGATGAAATCCTACTCTCTAGAGAAGTCTTTAATTCTTCTGTGACTATCTTTTCCTCTTCCTGCAATCCCTCCTTTATTCCCCGTGTCCCACAACCTCTGCAATAAAATGAGAGTGTGCTAAAATAGTGTCTTTTCCCACACAACCCTCGTAGAAGCAATCATTCTTCTGGTATTTCTGAAGTGCTAAGATAACTTTAGATTGCGAGTGTATATGAACACTTGCCTGTCCCCACTCTTATTTTTCAAAACTAAAAATAGCTCTACTAAATGACACCATTCTTGTACCTGCCAAAGTGATTACAATGTTAGGACTCTCCTCTCTTTCTTTCCATACCTCACTGGCTCTCAGACCTAATTTTCTCCTGGTTTTCTCTCTCTACCTCCACCCCTCCTCAGCACCTCCTCCGGGTGTGATCTCCTCCGCACCAACTGCCTGCCTGTCCTCCCACCCCAGCACCTACCACCGCTGTCTTCACCCAGCCAGTGAGTCCCAGTTAGAGCAGATAGCAAAATCCAGCCCAAAGCACTTCATTTGATAAAGATGTAGGCTTTGTAACTTATTTCAGGCTACGAAGGAAATCTGTTTCCCTCAGATGCTGACTCCATTTTTATCATGCTTATATATGCAAATATATGTGTATGTGATGTCATATACATCTGTGTACAAATGTGCATAATATTTGCAACCATAATGAATGTGAATGCGATTTATATGAAAGAGCAACAGCAGATGAGATCAAACAACCTGGGAAGAACCCAGTAGGAGAGACATGAGTGCTTCCTTTAGGAGTGGTTACTGAAGAGCTTCTCGGAGTAGAACAGGGGATATGCCTGGGGTAGTGAGGGCCTGGACCAGCAGCTGCAGCAGTAAAAAGAAACTTGAGGAAAGGGGCTGGCACTGTACTCAGCAAGGACAGAACCAGGGGCCACATGTATTGAGCCCCTGCTTTTTAGTAAAGGTCTCAAAAGAAAGTAATCCTAATGGGGGAAGACTGTGAAGCAGTGGTTAAGCTCTAAGCTCCTA
Organism: Nestor notabilis; assembly: GCF_000696875.1. Classification (NCBI taxonomy): domain Eukaryota; kingdom Metazoa; phylum Chordata; class Aves; order Psittaciformes; family Psittacidae; genus Nestor; species Nestor notabilis. Next base: position 218,913 of record NW_009928897.1, read on the forward strand.
GCACCCATGGACACTTCTTGTTCCAGATCTTTCACACTCTTCTCCCTTCTCTGGCAAAGGATTCTCAGAGCTGCTCTATCCCCCATTATCCCACACCCTGCACGCAAGGGGCAAACAAGTTTGGGAACTGTTGTTTCTGCAGCAATAGTCAGCAGCACAAGTGCTGGAAAAAAGAACACAAAAGTAGGCAGCAATGAGAGATCCTTAATCAAAAACCTTCCAGCCATTACAGCTGGAGGTTTAGGAATCTCCTGAGCCAAAGGTTCCACTTTATTAACCTGCGAATAACTGAGCATAATAATATCTTCTCACGCTTGCTCCAAGTTCCCTTACTACCTGCAGAGCAAAATAAGGCTCACAGTGCTCAGTACTAAGAAGAGACAGCCTACAGCTAGTACAAGTCTGATGTGTATTTAGCAAGATCAGCGGAGCTGTGCTGACTTACTGTGCACAGCATCATTTAGGCTGGGGGAGCATCCAAAACTCCAATTAGGAGAGCTCTATCCTGTCAGGCACTAGATGAATACCTACAGTCATGCATGCCCTATCCCAGGGAGACAGGCCAGGCTGCCTTCATATGCTTCTAATTGGGCTCTCCTTGAAACCAATCCCAAATCTGCATCATTTGGAGAATGCATCTGTTTGCTTACTCCATTGGACTGGAACATGAGAATTACTTTAGCCTATCTCTTTATTCTATTGCAAGTCTATCCCTTGTGAAATGCAGCCTTTGCCAAGATAGCACAGGATAGAACTCAAACTCTAATCACAAGGTATAAACCATACCTTCCTCCTCCAGGCTCTACGTGTTTGACAGGCTCATCAAATCCCTCTATCATTAAAAGTCTGATCTCAGCCCTGTAGGCTCAGTAAATAGGACATTCATAGTTCAGACAGCTTTAACTGCCTACAGAAAGTTGCTAGCTCCATCCAGCTTTTTCAGGTCATATTTTGACCTTCTCCTTTTGGGGAGGAAATTAGGGTAAGACGACAAAAAAGAAGAGATGGAGCACATGCCTCTTTCTCCTTTTTTATCCTGCAACAGAAGGAAATTGACGTTTTCCTGTGGCCACTGATAGTTAATCTACTTTTGAGTCAGCCCTTTCTGATACAGCCTCTCCTTATGCTTTTTTCACTGTGGTATTTACATGTTATTTTAGACAGCTTGTATAAGCATCTTCAACAACACAGAAATGCCAAGCACCTAAATATGATCTGAGATCCATCCTGTCTCTTGCATCATAACTAATCAACTTTATGACAGGCATCATTAAGCTCATCATAAACATCTTTTAAAACATTCTTTGAAGCTGATAAAAGAATGAAAGTGAAGTCCACATTCCAAGCTCAAAAGATGTATAAACTCCATCGTGTAAATAACAAGTAGAACATTCTCTAGGGGGCAGTGGAAACTAAAACTAACTGTTGCCCTTCTTTAGAAACGGCTATGTTAGGTAAGACACAGGGGAAAGGAGGCCACATAAAACACTTGTAATATTTCAGCATCACCAGAGTTTAACCTGGAAAGGTTTTTATTGGAAAGCTTCCAACTCTGCCAGCTCTTTGTTACATAGTGGGGTTTATTCCACAGCTGAAGACCTTCAAAATAACAAAATCATGCAAAGAAAAAGCAGATTGACTTTTTGGCAAGAAGTCAATGTGCAAATACTAATGAAATAATCTCAGTAAGCAGTGAGACTCCTCAAAGGTCAATAGCTACATAGTGAAGAACTGCAGTGTTTAAGTTACTAACAATTTTGTATTCAAGGGTTCTGACAGTTTCTGTGCTCTTAGTTAAAGTTTTTAAATCAATAATCAAGATTTGATGACGGAACAGTCAAGCTCTCTCTATGTATATCTCTGTGGTTCTTCAGACAAAAAGATTGCCTGGTTCATATGGAAGCTACCAACCTGATTCCTATCTATTTAGGACCAGAAGAAAAGCAATTAGGAAAGTGCACTGTCCTCAGTGCTCTTTCTCATCTGTTTCTGTCAAAGTGCTTTCTGAAACACGCAATCTCAGCGCTATCTTCCATTGCCAGCATCCTCCCTGTTAGTCTATATCCTCATTCTTTTTTCTATTCCTCCATCCTTCTTTTATTCCACCCCTCACAACCAAATATTCTTTATTCTCCTGACTGGTCTACCACTGTCCTCCTAACTCAGAACTAAGGAATGGATGCAAGCAATGACAGAGGGTGAGGAGAAGAAAATTATTCAGGAAATAAAGCAAATGACCTCAGACTGCCTAAGCTTTGAAATACCTTACGTGCAAGTCACTTGCCGTCCGTGCAGTCCAGTAGAGTGAAAGTTAGTGGTGAAACCTTCAGTCATTTTAATGGGATCAGAAGCAAGACTGGGAGAAGAACTAAGCACAGTTTAACTCTTCCAGTGAAGCTGCTTCAGTTCTCATTTGTAGCAGTTTAAATTCTGGAGCACTGAAAAATTTACAGCCTTGCACCTTTACGGGTCAGAATCAGTCCTACGGTGCACTGACAAATACAGTACCACTGCCACGGTGACAATTAACATAACGACAACCTGTCATGCTTAGGGACACCACTTCCATCAATAGGAGATGACAGATCAATTCGTCCCACTCTTGACTATCTCACTCTTTTAATTTTCTTAGGTTAGAAACTTAAAAACATCTCTTATTTCCTCAATGCTACATTAGATGGCCCCTTCAGTTTGCAAATCTCCATGAGTATAATATTTCCCTCTTGTAAATCACAGGGATGAAATGTGCACGTGAGGTAGGCAAGCTTCCTGCCTATGCTCAGAAATTGGATTGGATAAATTTAAACTGTGTTTCCTAGGCTCACCTTAGCCTCTTCAAATAAACAATCTAAATGAATACAAACCAGATTAATTTCATCTTAGGAGCACCTGTATAGCTTTTTGTTCCCCTTCTTGAAACTGATTTATTTAAAAAAACTTTTTATTTAGCCCTTGTTTTTAGAACATGACATGAAATATCCCTAGGCAATAGAAAATCATAAGTACAAATACAAAATACTAGTAGAGATTACGGAATGTCCACGCCTCACTGTGCCCATTTAGACCAGCTCAAACATGGATGGGTTGAAGTGTTTCTGTAACAATCTCATTTCTACTTAATGTACTATCCGCTTTTAGCTTCCTTAGCCCTAACATGTGCCAGAAATGTGAACTAAATCCTAACCTTCCATGAACCATTGAATCAGCAATGTCTTAACCTTTCTGATCCAACACTTTACTAAGAAAATAAAAGCTTAAGAGAAACAAGATGGGAGAACCCTATTTCTGGCTATATTGATGTCTTTGGGATTGCTAGTCAGATCCCATCAGTTCCAAATCAGAGTAATAAAGAAGCCAAAATGAGAATTCTTATCAGCTAGCTGGATTTCTGCATCTCTCATACAGAAAGTGAATTCCACTCTGGCATAATGCCCTTCCGATTCGCACATCAAAGTGCTGCCTCTTCAGACAAAGATATATTCAAGTTGAGAAAGCCTAAACGTAACATCCATATATCTATGCTATTTAAAGAGTGTCACCACTGCAGGCAGACAGGACTAAAAGAGCTAAGCATTACAGAGAAAGTGATCTCAAGGAAAAATAAACATACCTCAGGTGACACATGTAAATAGAGGTGGGAAATTGTTACAGATATATAGGTTTAATGTCCAGCATTACGATGTTTATACAAAAGGGAAGAGATGTCGACTGTGACACTATCAAAGCACAAATATGGCAACAAACACAGACATTTCACCCAGTCTGTGAGAAAATGGCACGTACTGGACTTGGCTAAATTAGAAATATTACACCAGTGTATTTGTGACCCTACTGCTACAGCACTCAAAACACACAGAGACTGAAAACTGCTCATGAATAGCACAGTTAAGTTCCAAGCTTTTAAGGGCTTACTGATAGTGAAAACTGCTCATGAATAATAGCACAGTAAGTTCCAAGCTTCTAAGGGCTTACTGCAGTAACATGGTCTGTTTCCCAATATTTTTGCAGTCCTTGGAGAGGTGTAGATGCAGATTTAATGAGCAATGCATGCCATCTGTTAATATTGCCTTTAAGAGCAACTGAGAAGAAAAAAACAGCAATACTAAGAGTGCAAGATATGGCAAAAGCTTTAAAAAAATGGACCATGGATAATAGGGTTCTCTGTGTACGACTGCTGTAAAACCAAATGCCCCCCTAAATGAGCAAACTACATGTTTATTTTGCAACTGTTAAAATATTTACATCCATCTTGAACCTGGATTACAACCATGCAAGAAACATTGAAGTTACCAGAGCTAATGGGCATATTACTTCTGATCAAAAGCCAAACTCAGCAAAATGACATATGCCAGGACCTGATCCTGCACACCCATAGTGCGCACTAGCTCCTGTCTCTAACAAACTAGAACAGATCTTGAGTTATGCTGATTTATGTAAATACAGTATAAGGCTGCTTATTAGTTTATACTCGGGCCAAGCAGGTAAAAACTGCTATCATTTGAATAGAGTAGTATTTCTCACTCAGTGGGTTTATAACTAACTACTTCAGATGCTAGACAGTGGACAGTCAAGCCCCTGGTCACTGAAGTCTCTGAACAGAGAAAGCTCAGTCTGACAGCGCAGTACATTTTCAGCCACTAGCTAGGGCAATCCAATGTGACTCCGTGAAGCCATTCAGTAGGCAGTCACAAATTCATTACAGGCATACAAAGAAACTACTTGAGGTCTCTCTTCTCAACAGATGCTTCCTCTGTTTGCAGTGTGAACCTGATTAGGTAGGAAGAACTGCTCAGCGGCTGGCCTAAGTGCTAGCTAAAGGTCAAGGTACTGCTTTCCATCCCACCGTGGACCTTTAATTTAGACCCAGATCTAAATCACCTGCAACATGCAGCTGAAGCTTCAAAGCCTATCTATGAAACTGCAAACATTAACTCCCGTATGTTTCAAGTTTAATTAGTGTCTAGTTCTCACAAATTAGTCTTCCGTAGAACATGACCCAAGGACAGGACTCATGTTTAGCTGGTATCAAGTATTTCTATCATAAATAAGAAAGAAGCAACTTTTTCCTTCCAGTTTCACAGTAACTATTCTCATTGATCTATTCACCTCAGTAAGTGTGACTGTTATTTTCACTTAGATGGTAAACTCTGATTTACTATAGGATAAGGACTGTATTTCCTCATAGCTGGCAGGACTATAACTTCATCTTTTTCTTCCAGTCATATACATTTCAGTCTTACATTAATATTTTCTTCTTCCTCAAGAGAGCTTTGAGAAATCACAAGAAATCCACTTAAATGCTTTGGGTTTATTTCCATAGTCCCAGTTTTATTTGAATACAATATTAAATCTGGAGAGAAAGAAATAACTGGAGGTCCATAGTTTGCATGGTGAGTTATCTTTGGCCTACTTTAGCCTACATAGCTTTGTGACAAGAACAGATGTAAAAGCTCCTTGAAGTCCTTAATCAAGACATACTATTACTGAGATAACAGAAGGCAAAAGAATAAGCCAAGTCTCCAGGATGCAGAAACAGAGATGGTTGCATGAAATAAAAAGTCTATTTGAATCACTGGAATTCCCTGACAGGGTTTAAGTCAATTATAAAGTTAAATCCATGTTACCTTGCTGTATGTTAGTATAAACATGTAGAATACATCTGTAGTAATATAATAATCATAAAATGTTATGGCATAGTGACCCTTTAAATCAGAAATGCATTATTTTTTCAATGCTTCTAAGGGGTTATTAATTTATACAAATTACAAATACAGCTTACTGCCCTTTCCCAAGCAGATTAGTGCAAGTGCTTTTGAAATACATAAGTGTCCTTTCCTTTGACTCTTCCATATCCACGATGAACACAAAAGCAAAAAAATTCTGCTTGTTTTCAGCATATCACGACAAGAATCTAAACCAATTCAGAGCAAGACATAATTAGATGATGATTCAAGCATGCTTTCTATTAGAGGTAGTCACACTGCAGTTTAACCAGACACCAAGACCTAGCTGTTCAGAGCTAGCCTGTTGTCATTATTTATTTAATCAAACTCATTTCTTCTTCTGTAAGTGATGTAGGCATTGCCTATGTCTACACCAATTGAGTAGGCACCAGGCACTCGATTCCTTTCATCAAAGGAAATATTTTTAAAGGACTGTTCTACATTCTTCTAGAACTCAAAATCAAACTCTTCTCCTTTTAATTTCTCTCTTTAATTTTAAAATGATTATTTCACAAAATTACAAACACCTGAAAGCCAAAATAATTCCAATTTGCAACCTTAAGCACAGATGTGGTAAATAGGGCCCAAAACACACACGTGAGGGGCTCCATCGCTCTTCTCACCTAATGTAAAGCTACCAACTCAGATTAAATGCCCCCAGAACTCTCCCAGCCATAACCACGTTCTGATTTCTTTCACCTGCTTTTCCCTCTCTCTTAAATCCCATCTCTCCCATACTGTACTTATGGAGACCTGTTAAAACTCTCTTCGTGCATCTTGTTTACAGATCCCTGTTGAAACCCAAACCACTGCACTGTTGTACTCAGAATCTCCTCATGTCTCAGTAGATGGGTGAACTGTTTCTTCATTTCTTTCCTCTTTTTTTTTTATAGATTGATTTTTTTTTCTGCCTGAGGAAAACTTCTCACACCTGCACAGAAATTAAGTACAGAAATTATGTCTAACTGTGCTAGATCTCTAGGAATAGCTCAAGCCCTGATACACCAAATACTGCACCAGTTTAGAAAACATTATGTCCCAAAAGCTTGAACAGCCATTTTGCTTTGGACCACATCTTCAAATGTCAGTAAAACCCACTTGAAAGGAGAACCAACACTGTTAATGGCAGACAGACTGAAGGGAGTTGGTGCCTGTTTTGACTGTTAGGGACAGTGGCCTCCACTTGTAACAAGAATTTAAAAACAAGATTTAATTTCTGTTGTTCATATTTGAGTTTCTACTAATGCCAGCTCTATTTAAACATAATAAAGCTTTCTTCATCCACATTCATTTAAAATAAAACACACTTTTACCATGCTATACTATAAATAAAAAGTATGAAGTTCACTTCCGTTCAAGAACAGCCAAGATCACTGTCTGAAAGAGCAGTAAGCAATGGGATACTGCTAACACCAAACATCAAGACAGTTAAAACCATTACAAATCCATATCTCTCAGTAACTTACCAATCTACAGGTTCAGTCAATTTAAAAGATCCAGGAACAGGGGTTTAGTGGATTAGTAACAACAGACCATTAATCTCTACAGACTCAATTTTAATCCAGCAATAACCAAAGTGATTGAAAATCATTCTGACCACATGACTAGTAAAGCTCCTAAGCACGGTTCTCTCACATACCTGAATCCCAGCAGCAGAGGTCACAGTGTGCTTCTAATGGGACTATTTACCAAGAGACCTCTGCTTAATAAATAACTACACTTAATGCCAGCATTTTTGGCAGAGTAATTCCACTGCACACTACTTCTGTGAACTAAGAGCCAATTTGAAGATTTTATCTTACATTTTATTTCAGCCTCTATTAGCAAAGTTTGGGTTTGGTTTTTTTTTTTTTCTGGCAAAATATCCAAAATAAACTTGTGTAAAACAAATACTTTTGTGTTTCTACATAAGATCTTAAATAAACATGTGGGAATTGATGACTGTCGTTCCAAGCAAATGCCAGGAAATTATTTCTGTACAGTTTATATAATACCAGTGAAAATTATATCCAAACCACTTAAGAGTTTTAAAAATAATGTGGTAGCATTATATCATATACTCTGTTTTTATATATAAGCATGCTCTGTTTCAAAGACTTTAAGTTCTGGAGTATTCAGAGACTAGAATCAATTCATAGGTGCCCAGTAACATGATGATATTATGTGATTGAGCCACACTTCATCATTCAGTCCTCCACAACAGTTACGAGGATATCAGTAAAGAAGCCATTGAAAAGGAGACCTTTCAAAAAGGATTTAAATTCATCTGTTGTTTGTTGTGGTCTGAATCTAAGTCATATGTTCTTCTTAAGAGATTTAAAAGGAAGATGCTGACTACCTTGTCAGATATGCTCTTTTATTACTGGAAAGTAAATAAGTATTTAAAAACATAGTAGACAAAGAAGGTCCCAGTTACACAGATTAACAAACTAAATATGGGTAAGTTACAAGCATGAGTTATTAGAGTTACTTGCTGCTGGTTTTGAAGCGTCAATTAGAGCCCAAGAAGGACAACAGCTGGAGGAGAGAGAAGAGGAAGTCTGCAGGCTCTGTGCCCTTTGTCCAGCCATTTTATAAATAGCGGATGGAACAGAAATTCACATCTGTAAAGCATTGTGTATTACCACTCATCACTTGCTATTTCACTTTCTCCCTCTTTTGTTTTGTTTACCTTAGTCCAGGGGAAATCTGTTTACTGTTAGGACAAACGGTGTCTGTTTCATCCAGGGCATCCAAAAAGTGAGAACTAACAAATAACAATCCAGCCCAAACCACTCTGTGAGCCTATGAAACATGAGGCAGGCTAAGTATTGCACTTTGAGGAACTTATTTGTTCCTCATAGTCACAATAAATCCATAAAGAGGCCAACTGAATGTCAATAATTTAAGCAGAATTTAAATAACACACGGTTATGGAGGAACCTTGTGCGGGTCTGAATTTAAACTTAATTTCACACTAACTCCTGGAAACCAATTTAAGTTAAACTCTAATTGATAGAATTCTTAAATATACCACAACTATACCTCATGATAACTTCACTCTTACTACTATGAAGAGAACAAATACCTTCTAATACACAGGCAGAGAGAGAAGGAGGGATCCAGCCTCTGAGAGGATCCGCCAGACCCCACTCTGTGACCCTTCACTTCTGGGGAAGCCAAACAGGTTTAAACACAGGATAGATCTAGCTGAAGCAAACTGCATGAAGACAAGAGCAAGGGAGCAGAAATGACCAAAAACTCACTGCTCAGCTGGGCTTCAGTTTCTAGGGGTTTAAAAACAGTTGGGTTATGTTTCCTGGGGCCAGACTGCCAGGTTTCATCATCCGCTGAAGCTGCTGAGTGTCCCCAGCTGCAGCCATGCCCCCTCCAGTCACAAATCGAAAGGCAGCATTAGCACGAAGCTCACCGAAACCATTGCCAGATGATGTGAGGAGTTCGGGCGGGCAGGCAGTGCCGCAGGGGCCATCACCGTCCTGCGGGACACAGCCCCAGAACCACCCGCCTGAGGAGCCGCTGCAGCTCAGCCACTTCCCCGCCATCGCCGGGCATGGCTGTGGTGAGGACACTCACCCACCTCCCGTCACTGAGGTAAGGAGCAGCAGGGCACAAGGCAGAGGGTGGGCCAGGGGATGAGTTAAAGGCAGATTAAGGCTGCTGAGATGGCTCCTCACAGTTCTCTGCACAACCTGACCCAAGGCTACTCAGCTGTGCGGGTCCAGAGCTGAGACGGATGAAGCAGCCAGACCCTGGGGGTAGAGGATGAAGCTGAAGAGCTCATAGGCTCATCCCTGAGCCTATTCCCGCCATGGCAGGAAGCTGGTGCTGTGGTGGCCTCATGCGCCTTCATTTCAGTGAGGTGATTCAGTGTCATATGCTGACCAGAAACGAGGTTTAAGAGTAATCCTAGTGTTGGAAGGCAGAAATGAGAGTAAAAATAGACCGTAATTACTTAAATTGCTGCTGGGTGACTTTACACATGACTTTTTACCTCAGTTTCTCCATTTGTGAAAGTGTGGCCAGCAGTGTATGTTCCCTGCAAACTGTTCCAAGTTCTGCCCCTGAAATTCATCTTTCTTTTTTTTTTTTTTTATCTTTTTGACTGAAACATAACACAAAGTTCTTCTCATTCCTACCTTTCATTCTTAGAAAAATCCAGACCACGCAATCCCATTCAGAGAAATCTCCTGCCAGTGGCTGTTCACACTCCCCCAAGCAGGAAGAGGACCAGCATAAGGTAAATCAAACACCTTCTCTTTCCAGCAGCAGTAGCCCTTCCCTTCCATAACTGCAGCTTCCCACATGAGAAATAAACGGTATGGTGTTCCACCTATATATGAGGAAATAGCTCATTCTCCATAAAGATTTGCTTTCAGGGGACACTACTAAAGTATTGTTATCTTTTTCTGCCAGCAAGTACAAATCTTCAGCACTTTTTCCCCAAAGGAAGTTTCTTCTTTCCTCCCACAATGGCAACCACAAATGAATGCTCTAACAGCCTGAGTATGTCACCTTGCCATACAAAACTTAGCTGTGGCAGTAGCAATCCTTCCTGACCTGCACTTCAGTGACCCAACCGCCATCCCACCAGGAGTAGTTATCAGGCAGGGTTTGCTGCAGGACGCAGTCATTCCAACATCACTTCAAACAGTGCAGTTTTCCATCATCACACATAGCAGAAGACCTTTCCTATTACTCATTATCTTTTTATTTTACCATTAATAAGGCAAATGCTACTGCAGTCCTGCTATGCTGGTCTTTCTATCCATGGCAGAACAGAAAAGCTCCATTCCGATGACAATTCTTGAAGCAGAACAGGGCACTATAGTAGTTAGCAGTAGGAAAGAACTTAAATTGGAAACAACCCACAAAACTGACAGATTATTTTTCAAACCCTATGTTTCCCTTTAAATCCATCTATTCAAACACTGCTTCCAAAGCTAGATGATCTCACACATTTAGAAGGGGAAAAAAGGATAACGTTGCTTAGCTTCCTCCTCCCTCCATGTGCTTAGAAACCACTTTGGACCAGTCAGTGCAGAACTCTGTTCCACACTTAAAAGCCAGATGACAAACATACAGTGTTCTGAGTTTGAGCAAATTAAGCACTAATGATAAAAGGAGGAAGAAAGAATGTCAAAATGAATGGAAAAATGCATTCTAATCAGTTATTTGTGAATTTGCTGCTGTGATATTTTTCTGGCAATAGTATAAAACTGTGGGGCATTAAAGTTTAATACTAATTTTACTACAGAAATATAAATGTTGCATATCCATGAATTTAGACCAGAAGTGTTTTCATATGTAAAGATACATCAAACAATGAAAGCATTTACTTTCTTCAGTTCTGACCATTGCTTTCAGCAAGATATAAATGCGTGAAATGATCATCTTTCATTTTTCACAATGAATAACAGAAAATTAAGTATTTTGGGGCTGTACTCCTAGCTAGGCTGTACCTTGCACTCCACAGGAGCAGAGAGATCTGCTATCTAAAGCTTTTCTCATTGCCAAGCTTTAATTTTTTACAATTTGTATGGTCCAAACCTCATTGACACTAAAGCCATTTATAACATTCTCAGAGTTCCAAGGTCTTTTAAGATGGGTGTAAATATAGGTTGCCTTATGCTTTCTTACCTTAACTATGAACAGCTAAGCACTGCATGAAAATGTTTCCCATAGTGACAAATAAGAAGTTTAGACTTACGGGCATCCACATGCCTACGAGGCACCCAGTACTTGTCTGTATCACCGGAAGGTTACAGTACCACACAGAATATAGGTCTAAAATGTTTCGGTCCTCTATTTTTATGACAATAATAACTTTATATTTCATCTTCAAGAAATTGCATTAAAAGACCCTTGACATCTTCTTAACCATCACTGATTAAACCAGTAGTAAAATACTCTACTACTTTGAATTCAACTGTCAACAGGTGGGGTTCCTAAATGCCAGATTATTATCCTTTAGAAAATGTATTTCCTATTTATTTACCATTAATGTTTCAATTTATCACAATGAAAATTTTTTTGCTAACTGATATGCTCCACTCAATGGACAGGCGCTTTTGCACTTTCTTGATGGCACTGCAATGGAAATACAGTGACACAATAGAGTGTTGCCTCTAAACAAGTAATTTAAAAGTTTATTCCCATTTTCTATTCCTTCCAACATGATGCATAGTTAAGATAAACAAGACAGAAGCAAAATAAGACTTAGCACAGTATGTCAGAGCTGTCCATAACTGTCATCTAGTTTTGTCTGATGCTTGAGCTGGTAATGAGAAAATGATAAAACAGTTTTATATAGTCTTCTATTAACAGCCCAGATGGGCCAATCATCCACTTCAGTCTTTGTCATGTTAAGTTTAGCCACAAACAATCAGTAACGATGAACACGGCAGCTCCTTCCTCAGCAAAATTACAACCTTTCAACCAAGAAAGCAAGCGATACTTAGACCAATAGCAATGAATAAGCAAAACAGCCTTTAGGATAAGCAGGAATTCCTTGTTCACTGCTGTACAAGGAATATTGATAATGCCAATGGAAAGCCATTTCAATCCTTGCTGAACTTAAAATCTAGCTGTTGTAGATTTAAAAAGTGAAACCTTCCCAAGAATACCAAGGGCAAAACTTCTCTGTAACATCAGTGGTATCTGAAAGATCTAAATACTACCCTGAAATTGAGAATGTTTATTTGATTTGGGGGTTTATTCCTGGTTTTAATAATTTTCTCTTGGAGGCTTGGAATCTAGTTCCAAGTGCATTAACAAGGAGGCAACACAACAAGGTGAAGAGGTCCCTTTGATAACTGGGTATCTTCATCACTGAGATTTGGAAAAGAATAGCAGTGATTACCAGTTTCTTTCCATCAGTTTACTGGATGGAAAATAGCTCAGCATAATATGTGCTAAACTATTCATAAATGTTCTCTTCTACTACCTTTATATAAGCTAAAAATGTGTGTTGTCTTGGTGTGTTAGCACCTATCTGGTCATGCTGTAGCTGTAAAACTAACAATAAAAATAAAATGATGAAAAATACAGGACACACACACAAAAAAAAAGTAAAGCAGACTTTTATAGGAGACTGCAAAGCTATTTCCATAGAATTTATTTTAAAGCAGAAACATCTTCACACCTTTTGAAAAGGCAGGAACATATCTGAAGTGAAAAAACATTCAAGTGCTAAGGCACTGAGTCTGGATCCAACCTATTGCTTCCATCCTGAGTATGAATGTGAGCAGGAGGATTGAATCCACGTGGATTTTCGGTAACATCAATAAACTCCACGCAAGCATGAAGGTTTGCCCACACATATGAAGCTGTGAAGATGGGAAAGAGCAGGCAAGAATACTGTAATGGATTGGATGCCAAAAGCTCTCAGATACCACATGCGCCAGGCTGCATGTTATAACTTCCTACATGCTCAGTGATCACTTTCTGTCAGATATATATATATATATATCTGTACTATGAACAGTTCCTTCCCCTAGAATGTTACATTTCTTTCTCACAAGTGCCAGAAAAAGCTACTTATGTGACACTATTTGAGAATAATTAACTTGGTTTCAACAGTTTTGCCTGTTCATTGTTAGTTACTAATGGACATTAGAGCCTTGATATTCTTCTCTACTGCAACACTACTTTAGCTTGAATTATCTCAGGTTGTACAATGCTAAAAGCAGAAGAGTTATCATTCAAGATATAATTCAAGCCCTGGCATAATTTAGAGTTCCTATAGGACAAGTCTGTGTTATGCCAGGTAATAAGAGCTCAGAGACTGCAGAAGCAGCAAGACAGAAAATGAAGTGCAATTGTGCTCCAAATACACTCCTAATCCTTAGTGCCAGGAGATGCTCCATCAGATGCTCAATACACAGTGGAATTCCTTGATAGGGTATTTTTTATACCATCTTCGGTGTTCATGATGCATGATTTATGACCCCTGTGTGCTGCCAAACAGGCCAAAGAAGTCACATCATAACAGGGATCTGGCCCTACGTGACTTGAGTACAACAGCAAAGGATGAAAATCCTTCCAAATAAAGAGAGAGCTGTAGGGATTGCATGAATTTCATCTGTACTAGTTCCCGCAAGCCAAAACAGTAAGAGGTAATATATCAATTCATAGAAAACCACTAAGATGTTGAACATGCAGGTTTTATAAGTCATTGTGTTGATAGATTAACAGAAAATGTACATAGAAACCTTCGTCATCAGTGCCCACGACAGTACCATTTTGTTATTTAAATGAAGTATCCTGCAAGGGTTTGAAAACAGCATCCTGATTTTTTTTCTTGAAATTGACTGTTAAAATCTAGAATCACAAAAAAAATTGTTTGTGCTTTATAGAAATGACTGTGCAAGCAAAGGTGGCAGCCATTATGGGATCAACGACATACCACCTGAGAACACTCACACTAATTAATCTTTGGTGGTATTATTACCCAGGAAAGAAATTAGGGACACCATTCCATCAACTGCTATAATTTCTACCTAAACAGTATGATCCCAGTGCCATGATTATCTGCATTTTCAAAAGAACAACAACCAGAGAGGTCTTATTTCAGCATTCTATCTATAGGACAACTTAACGTCCACTACCCTGTGTTCCCTCTATCCTGTAGTATCATTAAAAGGAACAAAACCTCAAATGAAATAACACAAATCATTACTATTTTTCCTCAGAGTCTACAACTTAAAGGAATATATATACATCATGACTTGGAAGGAAGGAAGGAGAGGGTTTTCATCTCTTTCTAAAGGATAGAAATTGTTTTTGTGGTCCTTCAATCTGTTCTTATTTCTCATTTGCAGCTGCACAAAGAAACTAGATTCTTCTTTTAAACAAGCAATTTCAAGTAGCAAAAGCCTTAATTCAGTATGCCAAGAAAACAAAAATACTTTACAAAGTTCACAGATAAATTATTTCACAAGGATCAGTATTTAAAAACATACATATTCCTAAATCTCAGTATCACTTCTTCCAAACCAAGCCATCCATCATACACCCAGGTAACTGACTGATAAAAAATCTGTTAGGTATAAAATATTTTGAAAATATACATATATCTCTTTTTAATAGATGAAATTACTCTCCGTATACAGTCTCACAAAAATTAATGCATGTGAGAGACACCAAAAAGCCGACTGTACAACTTCATTATTTATTTTAAATAAGAAACACAGCATGAGTGTTGCATTCAGCATAATTTATACTTAAAAGGCATGTAAATACATAGCAAAAGACATGTGATGTAACACTGAACCTATGTTTAATAAGTAAGTTTACTACTAATAATAAACTAACTGAATAGTCTATTCAGTTCAGTGACTGACATCATCCCTTTGAACAGCAGACTTTAATAGGCCCTAATCCAAATAACCCCTGGAATTAGTAGGAGGGTCATCACAGGTTTAAACAGGCACTGAATCAAGCAGTTGCTGATGTTCAAGAAAGATTCATGCTCAGACCAGTCTTGTCTCTTCACAGCTGAAACAACTGACTTAATAAAGAAGAAGAAGAAGAAAAAAGCTACCACACTCTTTAATTCACCTTCCTGTAGTTTGCAGCAGTGTGCTCAACCTGGTGGGGGTTTTAAGTTACATGTTGAATGAATGACCAGTGCTGAAGTGCTAAAAATACGCAGTTTTTGGAATCCAGTGTTGAGGCAAACCTTAACAAGCTTCATCACACCTTCTCTTACTTACACCATTATCCACACACCCCAGCTAGATAATATGCTACAAAGCACAGTGTAAAAAGGATGACAGAGGAAAGATGCAAAGCATTAGTGCCAGTCAGATATCTACAGATCTTAATCCTTTTTACCAAGATGACAAATACTGATTCCTAGTAAAACCCCTAGGAAGAAAAAGGCGGCTAAAGCCTGCACACATTCTCTCTGTGGTTAAAATTATTTGAACACAGCTTCACCCATGCAGCAAAAGCATCCCAATTAATCACTTTATTCCCCCAAAAAAGAACAAAAAAAAAGAGAAAAAGAAAAGAGAGATGGGTATCAGTCTGTTCTTAGTGCTAGAGGGAGACGGAGAGCGAGGAGAGCCCCTGCAGGACTGATCCCACCATCAGTTTCAGAAGCCTGGGTTCCCGTATCTGCAGATGAGGGAAGGAGGGGAGAGAGAAGGAAGCACTGCCAGCTAAGTGTGTGGCATAAGGACCTGCTCAGAATGGGACAGATTCTTTCTGTCTCCGGATATTACTGTCAGAATGGCCAAGAAAGCAATGAGCTTCATTTTGCCATTCTCACTGTGATACTTTAAGAAGTGCCTATTTTGAAGGGAACTGGACAGGTGGCATGTCATGCTGAGCTAAATAGGCAAGTGTGAGATTTAAATGACAAGAAGCAGCAGGTTTCACTGTTCTAAAGAGTGAGAGAGTGAATCATTCTGGTGGTACCGATGGGCACAAGTGGAAGGTCAGCCTGGGGTGCTGCCAGTGTCACCCGGGTGCCTGGTGCCAGATGGTGCCAGTCTGTAGGTATAGAAGAAGGCATACCCTGCAGGCCAATAGCAATGCTATTTGCTCTGGAATAAGAAAGTCTGGGGACAGGTGCAGGCATCACAAATTAACATAGATGCTGCCACCCCAAATGTTAGTGTATGTGTTGCCAGCCCGAGGGCTGCGAGGGCAGCTCAGCCAGGAAGCTGCAGAAAGCGCAGTGGGGGCAGGCACTGCCAGGGTGAGATGCTGCCGGTGCCACTGGCCAGGGGCTGCGGCAGGGAGATGGCCCAGGCCAATCTCTGCATGGTCCCAAGGGAGCTATGGAGCTTCCTCTCTCTAAGCACCTCCAGGCTGGACACCGAGATGCCCTCTGGGACCTCCCGCCTCCCCCCGGCAGTACCGTGCCTGCATTGCTTGTGTTCCCATTTCCAGACTTATGCAATGGCTTGAGGGCAGAGAGCAACCTGCAGAGAAGCAGAGCAGCAGGAGATGCAGGCAGCCTGGATCCCCACGGGGCTCCCTGAAGTGTCCCAAACTAGAAAACTGGCCACCTCCCCACTCCTGCCTCCTGCAACATAATTATTCCAGCATTACCGACATGACAAATTAACAAGGCAGCCAGGGCTTTTGCAGTAGAAGGGAGTGTTTTCCCCAAGAATAAATTGTTCCAATCCTTTACGCTAGACACCCAGCCGTGCCTATTCATTAATTGGACAACTGAAATTATCCGACTTCTACATACAGGAGGAGAGGGAGATCTTTGCAAATTAAAATAAGAAGCCTAAAGCTGGCATCCCAGACACCAAGGAGTTCTTTGAATGGGGCTATTTACGTTTGTAAAATTCATTTTCAGAGCACGGCCACAGTAAAGCTCCTTTTAAAAGCAGAGGCACGTTCTTCAGTGTTATTCCTCCCTTTGCAGACCCTGAACCGTGGCACCAGAACATGACAGCTCCGCCAGTGAACCGCAAACCTTTTAAGATCTGCAGATCAACCGAGTTTAAGAACTTCAGGAACTACGAAATTCTGGGATTGTTGCAATGTTGCAATTAACTATCACAATCAGGTACATTAGGAATTATAAGCATCTCCTTAATCACTACACTATGCTTATTTACTGCAACCAATGTATCATAATGACCACACAGGTATTGGAATGGGGGGGGCGGAATTGATGTTTGTTGATTTCTGTCATGACCCACTCACATCGTTCATGTATTTCTTCTGTTGATCTGGGTTTACCTGTACCTCTTGCCCCTGGGAAGGGGAAGCCTGGGAAGCTCATGGTATTTCCCCCCAGCCCCCCGCCCTTTCTGGGCTAGCTGCGTACCTGAAATGCACACGATGAAATTCGCTTGCAGAAGAAAAAGCACCTCCCAAACAATTTCCATCCTCCGATTCTCATGCCAAGTGCATCCCTCAGCGAAAAAAAATAACAAAGATCAATATCGCAGTTTGAACGATCCCAGCAAATTTCCTTTCGGACTTGCAGACTGTATTCCCCAGATGTGCTGACAACACATGTCCGAGCCCTCTCTCTGCACGGCTCAGGCGAGATCCCTTCCCTTCCTTTGCCCTCCAAAAAACACCACGAAGCCAACTGCCAGCACCGGGCTCTTCCTCCACAAGCGAGAAAAAAATCCACCAGATTTCCCAACACGACATAGACCACAAACCCCAACCGATCCGGTCCGGAGAGTCTCTATTCCAGGGCGGCCAGGTCCAAGTTACCCCCGAACTCCGCACGTCTCAGCGGGGCAGTGCCAGCAGGCCACGGGAAGCGGAGGGCAGGATGGACGGAGAGAGGGGGGCTCCTCTCCTGCTGCTACAGAATGAGCGGAAAGAGATTAATGCCCGCGCTGCACCGCACCGCACCCCGCCC
>NW_009928898.1:0-23287 GCF_000696875.1 Nestor notabilis
CTTAACTATCCCGCAGACTCACTTTGAATTATTTGAACCTTTATACTAACTAGTTCATAACCAGGCTGAAAACGCAAAGCCCTGGCTCACTCTCTGTCCCTGGGAAAAATCTGTCTGACTGTGAATGTTTCCTCAGAAGCTCCTCTAGCCATGTAAATTCAAAATACTCCAGAACTATGTGCTCCCTGGCAAGACACCAATGGAATTTCACTTCTCAAAATAACATGAGTTAGTATCTTCTGTTTCAGCTTGATTCAAGATGGTCTGTATGCCTCAACGATCATAATCTTTGATCAGAATCAAAACACTGGCCACAAGCCTTGTCTAACTATAAACTATAGGCCTCAACATTTAAAAAAACAGATCCTTGTTCTAAGCATAATGTTTAAACTATACAGGTTAAAGGTAAGGTTGCCTGCTAGCTCACTAAAGCTAAAACTGGCCTCACGAGGATCCCAGTGTTACTGCTAGAGGAAGGAACATTATGATGGTATAAATACTGCTACTAAGAACAGGTGGTGGTGCCTGGTTTACTTTCATGCAGAAAATAAAACTGGATCATTTTATCAACATTCCTAAGTTTTATTTCAAACACAAATTATGAAACAAGCAATCCCGATTTTTTGCTTTATCGCTTTATGGTCAATACAGAATTGTAAAGTGAACCACAGGGAAGATTTGCTCTACTTCTTATTGCTTAGAAATATATCCCAATGAAAGAAACCAAACGAACAGTCACTTTAATGTAGTATTTTATTTTTCTCCTCTTAGGATAATGGTGTCTTGTTACTCCACCCTCCATCTGTCCCAACTCTCTCTGGAAAAGCCAGGAAGAAAAATCAGACTTTATTCTCATACACATGAAGAATATATAATACTGTCACCATAAAACTGAAATTCACTCACAGAGCAATAGTTAACAAGAAAAGGAAGTCTTTCCATAATAATAATAATAAAACCTCCAACATTTCCCCAAACTATTGGCTGTAAAGGACACAGCTCCTAGAATTTCTCTCTGTTAGAAACACCTATGAGAGCTTACAGATGAAATGACTGGCTTTGAATATAAATTCCGTTAATAATCTAGTCACTAAATAGAGTATCATAGGCTAAGGAAAAGGCAGGGAATGATGGGGTGAGCTGTTGCTATAGTGATGTTCACAAGATAATCTTTACTGCTTTTCCTTGTCCCCATGAAACCACAATGAAGTTTAATTTAAAACCAACTCTTCTATTAATTGCATTTTTTCCTGATATCCTGGCAAATAAAAACATATTTAGAGAAATTAAGAACATATTTAGAGAAATTAAGAACTGTACAGCACACTCTATTTCTTGCTTCAGGGACATTGGACTTCATTGGAGTCATGGAAGTCACTGGACTTCATGGAAGTCATTGGACTTCAGCAATTTTTAAGTGTGTCAGGCTAAAACTTCCTGTATTAAAGCTCAACAAAGGAGCAGTTCTGCTGGAGTCTTTACTCTGATTAACTGATTAACACAAACACTGTAAAAAGTGGCATATATAAGTAAAGTACTGATTTGATTGTTACCATTTTACTAGACCACCGATGCCCGCCATTACTTCAGTTAATCCTCCACCTGTCTGAAATATGGTACTCATGTTATCAACTGCATTCATTTTTCAACATAAAAAAGAAACATTTGTGAAAGACCATTTATAATCTGTAATTGCTGAAATCACCTTTGTACCTAGTTCAATCCCCTGCTAAAGACTGCCAGAACGTCAGTTTCTAGCAGAAAGCTAGTTCCCACTAGCTGCATATTGGAAGTTTAAAACCTGCTAGGTACCAAAGAGTACTTACATCATACTCTTTCTTCAACATGGATATCTGTAAAATTATGTGATTTTAGGGAATAAACGGTTTCAAAGCTAGTTAGAGGTTTCGTTTTTAAAAATAAATGACTACAGATGTTTTAGAAAACCTTCATCTTTGCCATTAACTATTGCAGGATGGCACAAGGAAGCCTACTTTTCAGTAACTATTAAATAAGCTGGACAGAGATGTAGCACAAAGGCTTTTCAAGCTGAGAAGACAGTGACTCCAAGTTTTACTGTCAGTGTCAGAGGGAACTGAATCAGAGATAGGACTAATGTTCAGGAGTTTCTGCTTCTAATACTAAGCTTAAACTATGACAGTACACCCCTTACACATTAAAAAGGAACACTTTATTGCTATGCATAAAAGCTGCTGTCAACAAAAGCCAATAAGGACTTCTTATTTAAAGGGCAGAAAAAAACCCCAGCCTATAACTAGACATTGCTATTACAGTATTTGCAAACAGCAACCTTTCAACAGTACCTAAATTCAAATTCTTTATGCTTCATAAAATATCTCCCAGAAATACATCACACACTAGCTTCAAACTACTGTAATATTACACCCACTGACACAACCCTGACACTTTTCAGCTTGATCACAGTTGAACTTGCACAGATTTCAAGCCATGTACTCCTCTGTCTTGAGTATCAAAAGCTATAATACAGAAGCACAAGAGCCGAACATTTTATTCTTCAAATTTGTTCCGTTTCACACCACATGCAACCTAAGCTAAAAAGAGGTGCTAGAAAGAGACTGCTGCAGGAATACAAATACTGAATGGATCCCAGGTGTCAACTTAAGCAAGGGAAGAGCCAAACTTCACAGGTGCTTTCAAACACTTCAAAAACTGGATTGGCACAGTTCAGGTTTGTTCTGGTTTAACCCCAGCCAGTAACGCAGCACCATGCAGCCATTCGCTCATCTCTCTGCTTCCTTCTTCTAGGCAGAATTGGGAGGAGAATTGAAAGAATGTAAACCCCACAGGCTGAGATAAGAACAGCCCAATAACTAAAGCTTCAGCACAGGCATTGTAGGCAAGACAGGAGGGCGGGTTGTCATTTTACTCCCAGCTGTCTGCTGCCACTGGAATCAGCCCTGCTCTGCTCACTCGCTAATGGAACTAAGTAGAAAGTAGGTGATTAGACTAAAGAAAGGAGTATTTTTCCCTTTTGTTACACGGAAACAGTAGTGAAAGGGGAGAGATGAGAATTAAATGAATGACAACTTAAAGAGGATGATCATGAAGTTGACTTTAAAGATTTAAGCCAGCTTTACATCCACCCCAATTCTTGGAAAAAAATATTACTCATAAAGGTGCAAATCTGCTTGCTAAGGCAGTTGCCAAAACCCATGTGCTTTCAGCTTGACAAGCTCCACAGTGAAAAGAGCTCAAAATTCACATTCATTTTTCAACAAGAGAAAGAAGGAATGTTTATTGTGTCTACATTTACAGCTGAGAAAACAAGTTTCTACCAGCTGCTCTCTCGCATACTTCTTTCCAATTTTATCCACAAACCCAAGAAAGCTTTGTTGGCTGTTTAAGTGCTCCCTAGACTAGATCCTGGGTCAAATCCTCACCTGGCCTAAAAAGACAACACATGGTTCCCCAGCTACTTGGAACCTGCCCCATCTAATGACGACCTGGCACATCACGCGTATTCATGGATCATTAACTAGACTAAGTCTAGGAAGTAAGGACAACTCCAGCAACTTTTAAGGATGTGCAGCCCAGTATCCCACAAAATCTGTCAGGGTGGAGAAGACAGAAACCAACTGCTGAGAACTGCTGCAGTGTAATTCCTGAAATTACCAACTCCACATTTAACAAAGCCCTTCAGGGTTTTAAACTGATGTAGCAAAGGGAAGACAAGGAGGCAGCTGAAAAGCCTGAGGGCATTCTCCTTCAGTGAAAGGGGACACAGCAGAATTTTAGGAAATATGTAAAGAGATATAAAAAACAAAACAAAAAAAAAAAGGGGGTGAGGAAAAAAAAGAGCAAGGAAGAGCTTATTCTGCCAAGGAATCAAAGATTTACCAAGTAAAGGACAAACGTAGAAAAAGAGGTAACAGGGACTCTGCCAGGACAGTCACAGGTAGCTGAGCAGAGTGATGGGAGTGCTTCATACAGAGAAGCACTGAATATGCCGCTGGTCTCATTGCAGCAGACAGTATAGGTATGTTACCTGGAGCATGCAGCCATGCAGCTTTAAAAATAGCTAACTAAAGCAGCATTAAAACCACAAAAAAAAAAAAAAAAACCCTAACCAAAACCTCAAAAAGTAGGTGACCTGAAGAACCATTTTTTTCACTTTACTACTGGGCATCTTACATTCAGAAATTTGCACCTTAATTTTCCATTTCTGGAAAACAAAAAGAATAATAACCTCAGAAATCACCCCAGGAAAATGTTAAACTATGACTCCACCTTCCCAGAACCTCTATTCAATTACAGCAAAGCCTTGTTTTACAGGTCTGTTTGCAATAGGAGCTTCTTCTCCCCTTAGGGAGTGGAACACTTTTTCACAGGCATAAATGTATATGTAGAAATTATCAGCCACAGAAGTTGAATAAACATACCTGCCTATTTTCATTCTTGTCCTGTACTCCAATGTTTCTGGACATTTCTGAAGAACATGAGAGTATTTAGAAAAAATGAACCACTGCAAGGAATCAAGCAATGGAAGCTGGCTTTTCAAAGTGTTTTATTACTGGGACCAAAAAGACATCTACAGCCTGATGGATATAATCAAGATAATCTTCTAAATATCTCAATAACTGGTTGTTGGCTGAACATTTATAGTCCTACAGAAGCATAAACATCCACTTCTGTAAATAAAAGAAGACAGCTATTTGAAAATTAACATTCCCCGTCATTTAAAAGCTAAAGAAAGATGCATGCTAAAGTAAGTCTCTCTCATCCCTGTCAAAGTAATTTTGATTTTGTTGGGAACCATTTTGTCTATAATGGAGAGTAACAGAACAAAAGAAGATTAGAGCTATACCTGTGGTGCGTTATTTCATCCCTTATCATGGTCATCTTTATGTTCTTTCCATTTCCAAAGGCCTCCACCTTCTGGAACCTGCATCACATCTGCTACCTGTTACTACATACTATGTGGCAACATGGAAGACAATCACAGATATTCACAGACCACAACACAACATACACTCTACTGGATCCTATTGCTAAGTGGAACATCTTCAATGTCACCATGAAAGGACCAGTCCAGTAAGATGGTGCATCCTTGATCAGACCGCATCCTCTAACACATTCTGTGGAACGCAGCAAGCTTATATACAATGATTTGTTTTGTTAAGATCATACATATTTTCCCTTTTACACAGTAAAATGAAGGGAAGTTCCCACTGAAAAGGCACGTGAACCTTGTATCTCATACGCTAGATGAGGTAACACAGGAAAAAATATTTTAGTGCCTTTGTCTTTCTGTCCATGAGTCTACATTATAAAATTAACACAACTTGTCATCATTCAACCATACTGACAATCTTAATAGAGGTGGTGCAGAACAGGATTTCTCATGTAATGGAATGCCAACAGAGATCCCTT
Organism: Nestor notabilis; assembly: GCF_000696875.1. NCBI lineage: Eukaryota > Metazoa > Chordata > Aves > Psittaciformes > Psittacidae > Nestor > Nestor notabilis. The sequence continues at coordinate 5,413 of NW_009928898.1, forward strand.
GGTTCCAGCTCTGCTTCCATGCATCCTGCAAGAGCTGATACTGGTTCCATGGTAGAAAAGTGTTATGAAACTGCCTGTACAGGTATTATTAGCATTCATAACAGTCCCCTGGAGAAACTTTTTTCCAAACATTGTAAAGAAAAAAAATACAAAACCACAAAAAAAACCTCACCCCACCCCCCAAAAAAAAAATATATAAGGACAGATAGACACAAATCCCCTTCCAGGCTAACCTACAGTGTAATATGGCATGGTATGGTACGAAACATTTTTTCACATTCTTAATGGATCTCCAGTCCCACTTTCTCACAAGCATCACTTTTACTTACAAATACAAGAAATCAATTAAAACATAAAATTCTGAGTGAGTAAGTAAGTAGATCAGCTTTACAATATGGACATTCAAGACAGCAGTTGTGACAGGCTATCCAACTCTAATACCCAACACCAGGACACTGGAGAGCCAAGACCACTTTACGCGTATCTTTCACCTCCAGCTACTAACTTAAATTTTGCCAGAATAAAACTGACAAAGTCAAAACTATGTTGAAGCTCTAAAGACTCATTCTGTTCTTAAAAATCCATTTTCAGTAAAATACTTGTCCTCATCTTATCAGAAGCTCATCCACAGTTGCTTGCACAGTCCATGTAAGCCATAGAGTCACAGAATGGTTAGGGTTGGAAAGGAACTTTAGATCCTTTACTTCCAACCCCCATGCCATGGACATGGACGCCTCACCCTAGACCATGTCGCCCACAGCTCTGTCCAACCTGGCCTTGAACACTGCCAGGGATTCACCACATCTTTGGGCAGCCTCTTCAAATGTCTCACCACCCTCACTGTAAAGAACTTCTTCCTTATATCTAACCTAACCTTCCCCTGTTTAAACCCATCACCCCTTGTCCTATTGCTACAGCCCCTGATGAAGAGTCCCTCATCAGCATCCTTGTAGGCACCCTTCAGATATTGGAAGGCTGCTATGAGGTCTCCACGCAGCTTCTCTGGTCCAGGCTGAACAGCCCCAACTTTCTCAGCCTGTCTTCATACAGGAGGTGTTTCAGGCCCCTTGTCATCCTCGTGGCCCTCCTCTGGACTTGCTTCAACAGCTCCATGTCCTTCTTATGTTGAGGACACCAGAACTGGACACAATACTCCAAGTGGGGCGCCATGAGAGCAGAGCAGAGGGGCAGGATCACCTCCTTCAACCTGCTGGTCACGCTTCTTTTGATGCGGCTGTGAACAGCATGAATGACCCCACAGAAAACCATTGCTAATGGCAACAAATCAGCACTGCAACTCACCTTATGAATTGCCCTTACTCTTTATTACTGATTACAGTAAAATAATCAAAACCACTTGATATCTTTGTAATTCCTAAGAAAATTTCTGCCTGATTTGAAAGCCTTCTGACTTTACTTATTCTTCTGTCCTGTGACATTTAAACTGTTCAGCATTTTAAGTACGTGCTGGTTGCAGTAGCTCAAAAACTTGTATTTCCCAAAACATAGGATAAATGCTGTCCTGTTTTCAGCCTATTTTGTTATTTTATACAAGATGTGTGAAGACAGATGAAGTTAAAATGTCCTAATATTTTCAACTGAATTGCTACCTACACTTTCGTGTTCACCACTACCCAGTGCTATTCAGCAGTGTGACTCAAGTTAGCTTTAACTTACTGAAGTTAAAGCTAACAAAAAAAATAAGAGAATTTCTATTTGAAATAAACTCACAAAAAAAACAAAACAAAACAAAATACAACCAAAACAACAAAGCTGAATTCAAAAATACGCATTACTTTTTTCCCCCACCTCCCTTAAGAAACATTTATTTTACAGCTAATTTTGCTAGCAGGATATCACAGACTTGAGAAAGTTACTAGCTAAGCAACTAAAACCAGAATTTTTTATCACTGTTGCCCCTTCTACAGCTGCCATCACAATATATTCCTTATTCTCCTATGTTATGGTTAGTTCAACTCATTATTGAGTAATCTGTGACTAAAACCAGCAGGACTGCATATTTGCCTCTTCTAAATAAAAAATGAATCTAAAATGGCACCTACAAATACTAAAATCCTGACATCTTGAGAATCTTGAGAATCTGTTAATTTCAAAAGATTCCCTGTAGTTTTTAAGTTTTAAATGCAAAACATGTTCTGATAAATGCTTTCCACATTGTATCTAATATAAATAATTTTACATAGTCATTAAAATGTCTACTTTTGCAGAAAAAGTAATACTTTCATTCAAGTTTCTTTCTCAAAAGAGTTGTCCCCATCAGTGAAATATAACACCCTGGTTAACACTTCTCCCCTTTTTTAAAGATAATCAAATACATAAATTAAACCTCGGCTAAGGTTCATATATGTATTCTGTTTGTAGAAAAATCCTTCTTTTCTCATTGTTTTAATTAGAAAAGTTTTTAAAATCCAAATGCTTACCCCTTTAGTTCTGGCAACACGAAAATAAAAAAACTAGTGTTGAAGTAAAGTTTTCTTACTTTTTCTGCTTTTATATGCAGTGCCTAGAAGATTCTTGTCCAGTTTCTGCCAAGCTTAAGGGAAAGCATACACATAAGAACAGATGAATTATGAAAAGCAGATGACTGAAAAGGCCTGTGCTACAGGAAGACATCTTTCTGAATGCATTTCAGTGTCACATCTTTATGGATGGTTCTCCACCACTTTACAGCACAGCTACATTGAGCACACCTACTTGAATGAGATGTGGTTACCAAATTAGGCTTGCTGAAACTGGGCTCTGGGTTCTGAAATGTAGTTAGTTGCTAGATTCCTATTGCTCAGACTCTAACAAATTGTCAATAATGACAACAGAGAAACTGTGAAAGATGACAGGAAGAATAAGCACGTGCACCTCTGTGCAGAAATTAGTGAATGCTTGAGCCAGAAGCGCAGTGGAATCTCCAAGACCATAAAGCTTACATCTGACAGCACTGGCTTTGAAAGTTACCAACAGCTCTGCCCATGAAGCAGCATCACACACTGGCCTCCATAACGGAATAATATTGAACATGGGTATTTCTGTCATTCACAAGCAAATTTCTGGAACGTTCTATGACGTAAAAATCTGTCTGGTGTTTCCCTTCCTTGTGTCTCCCTGCCTGCCAAAAAGCAGCCCAGATCTTTTGCAAATGAAGTTATTTTGGATTGCTCAGCTGAGGGAAGCAATCAAATTAGCAAAACATACCCTTCAGCCTACAGAGGGAGAGCATTCTCTCAGATGCTTTCACCACTTCTCAATTTCATTTCAAAACATAACTGCTGCATAACTTGAGTAATAGGCAGGTATTTCAGACATACATTTTTACACATCTTTTTTTCCCCCCCCACGTATTTCTCTGGAAGGATCAAAAGCCAATGTCTGATGAACTAACTGACAAAGTCTATGTTAGCTACAGTGTTAGGACAAGAAAACATGTCAGTGGAAAAATTAAATACGTTGCAGAATTGTGTCTAAGTCTTTTCTCCTTTTTCTGTTTGTGCTGAAACAGTTTAATGGTATACATTACATCCTGAAGATTTTTGTTTGCTACTGTCCCATTTTGTGATTATACTCAACTACTGATCCCAGGCAATAAATTCTAAAATCTGCAGAAATAACTAGATTTCCAAAAAAGCAATTATTAGTCAAGGAAAGGCAATGAGAAAATCTAGGTAGATTGTGCAAGAATTTGCAGAGCACAAGGATGCACAAACACTTAACATTTTACAGACAGCGTGCACACTTTTTTCTATACAGTGGGTCATGTGTCCAATGCAATTAAAAATCCTCCCAAGGAATCTCAACATAAAACTTCCCTAGTTGCTTTCAAGCACATTGAAAATCTTTGTTGGTATGAAATTTACATACAGAATCAGCAGTTACCTCACCACAAAACCCTGCTCCTTTATGCTAATGTTTCTATCATACAAAAAACACCCTGACTTGAGAAATAGTGACATCTCAGTGAGTGAGAGAGGACAAAGTAAGGCGAACTGCAGGTCTTTGATCTGGCTCAAAGAGCTCTGCATTCTGATTAGAATTTCTGCTGGGATCCTAGGAGATGAAAGGGTCTTTTAAGTCTGACAGCTAACAGAGGGGGGGAGGTATTCAGAAGAGAACAAAAACAGGAGCACTGAAAGCAGATGATGTCATGCCTCAAAATGGCCTTTACCATCCTACTGACATGTTCCACAATGTAGCAAAGCAGTTTCTACACAGCTATTCTTGAGAGCTCAAGATTCTCTGTGGAGACAGTATGGCGGGAGATCACTGCTTTAAAAGGAAGGGAAGTAGAAACAGGTCTAAATATAATACATATATTGTATTTCAGGACCCTAAATTCTTCAGAGTACTACTTTTGGAAACTACGTTCTGCCTGACACACTACAAGGAAAGTCACCAGTCTACAAGGCTTATAATTGCAAATTCTAGCACTCCCATCTTCAGGAAAACCCCACACCATGAGCATGTAAATGCCATTTACTTCGCTTTCATTCTTCCCACAGGCACAGTTTGCCCTTTTGTGTCAGGAAGATCTTCCAAAACTGATGGGGCCTTGGAACTTACTAGCCTTCACCTCAGATTGCTAGAGGCAGCCAACACTGGGGAGAGACATCAAAATCTTCCCACTACATTCATTTTTCCCCTTATAAAGGGAAAAATGCAGGACTCTGGGAGCATTCTGCTTATTTATATTCAGGCAAATGCACATACAGCAAACTTACCAGGCCACTTATATGCCATTTGCTCACAATGGATTTATGTACCTTAAAAGAGAGAAAAAAGCCTTTGGTTGATACTGCCTTTCTCTTTTTTAGACGCTTATTCTTCTTACATATAGTATAAAAATTGTGTTCTGAATTGTTTCTCGAACTGTTCCTCATTAAGCCAGAAAAACTGATTTCCTGTCAAAGCTTCTTTGTTTCTTAACTCCCTCTCTACCACCTCCTTTGTATTTCATGGAGTGGCCACTTTTGCACAACTTTTCCTGTGTCAAACATCCTCCCAGCTGCAAAGAGGTATCTTATAAACATGTCCTTCATTTGAACTCCAGCCTAAATGCAAAATGTAAAGAACAATAAAAAGGGGCTTTGTGGATACCAATCACATCTCCAATTTCCTGAAGCTAGCACACATTTTCATTTGAAAGGAAAGCTGATGTTATAATTGGGATTTTACATTTTCACATGAATTACAGACCTCTCTACGCTGTTTCACTACCTGCATATAAATGCATTTTGAGAATAGTTTCATGGGTCGTGTTGGAATGAAGTCTCCTGAAAAACTGACACTAACATCACTAAAAGACCAAGCATTTTGCAACACCAAAACAAAGCAGCATTACAGAGACACACACAAGAAGATGTCAATGAAAGCATGTCTGACAAACCATTAGTACTTCTCTATTCTCTCCACACAGACTACTAAAATCTGTATCAATTACAAACGATCATATTCGATGCACACATAACTATGCTCACACTAGCCACAGGAGAATTATTTCTTAGAGAAACAGTAAATAACTGTAATTATTTTTGAACTGAAAATCTCTCTTTTAGAATGTGATTTAAGGATAAATAAACTCCCTGTGTTTTAAACTGAGGTACAGATGAAGAGTGGCGAGGATATTTATATGATGTGTATCAGAGATTCCCATTCTATTCTCTCCCTCTTACTAAGGAATGTTTTCTATATTCTAATTTCTTGTCACTCTCTCTGAAACTCTTGTTTCAAGAATATCTGTAAAACAAAAATGAGGGCTTGCCTTAAACTGGCTTTACTTTCTCACATCTTCATCTCACCTGTTGCAGAAAGGAAAACTGACTTCTGACCACAGATTCTGACTAACAAAATCTTGATAAGAAGGAATGAAAGCTTTACTAACCTTCTCTCTGTAGGAGATTGGTCTTCCTCCTTTTATTTTTTTAATTACAGGATATTGCTAGTATTAGCAAACTGGACTTCTCCAACGCTCAGATACTGCCCCAGTAATACCAGAGAATCACAGAGATCTGAAATCTAATGCAGTCATGCCCTTACAACTATGCGTATACTCAAAACAGCCATCCAGTAAACTCCTTCATTAAAGTAACAATCGTTATTATTTAGAAATAATGACCAGACAATATTTGTAAAGATGGTCTCTCATGTACTTTGACAGGATGAGTAACTTCCTCCATCAGAAAACCTAGCTCTCAAAATGTGCGTGCAACCAGCCGTAAGAGAACTAACTTATTTTAGTTATCAGCAAGAATTACTGCCCTCTTAAAGGAGATACTGAGATGTACTGACCTGAAGCAAGCAAGCATTCAACCTGACATTAGCAGAAAAGGTACCCATACACTTCAATCAACTCAAAAAGAGCTGCAGAAAACGCTAACGAACCACGCAGAAGGTGAACAATGACAGTTTATCTGAGGAACATGAAGTACTAAGGGAATAAAAACCAAGACTATACTTAATTTAGCCTTGCTGACTTGATCATTACCACAGCACACCCATTCTCATTTCTGTTAATTCTAAGGAATCAAGCTTCCTTGAGGCCTACACTTACACATGCAAATATGCATCTGGCCAATTTAGTTAAATAATGACTTAAGAGGACAAAAAAGTATCAAAAGGAAAAACTGTAAAAAACCGTAATTCTTTTATTATTTCAGAATCTCTACTGTAAATCATAGCTGGAGGCTTTTTTAGCTGTTCAGTGGCTCAGACCAACATGCTTGACAGGAGTCTACACCAGAGAAGGAGGGTAGCCATAACAAAGAAGTAACCAAGAAGGCCCTTAGCTGTGAGTTGTAAGATACGTAGGTGCACTTATTTTGCAAAAGAGAAATCAAAGCCAGTAAGGTTGAAAAGGTCAGAGTCTTAAAAGGGCAAGATTTCAAGGTATTTACTTGTATGTCTCAAAGTTCATGTTGGGGGGAAAAGATGCTTACTTGTAAAGGTAGTATTCAGCTTGATCCACTTCCTCTCGTGAAGAAATGTTGTCAACAAACTGATTAAAAAATAAGAAATAAAAACTTCAGAGGGAGCACTCACAAAGAATATTAGGAGGAAATGCCACTTCAATAAACAAAATACATATTTGGCATATTTAGGTGTCTGGCAGTACTGGAGATCTTCATGTCTTTCCTTGATCCTACTCTGGTTTCTTCTAGACTGCTGTAAGTCAAACCTTTTTAAAATTGAGATGACTCCACTCCTCATCTCTAAGGAAAGTTATGCCCCTTGAAAACATGGAGACCATCTTTGCATAATGCCCATATAGCTCAGTACCTTGTATTTTTGTTGCTTCTCTCTGAAATTTTTGCTTTTTAATGACATTCTTTAATTTGAGAAGATTCAGCTACTTTTTTTCCCCCTCAATTTTGAGTGAGTCTCAACATGCCTTACTTCTCTTTCTAGAAAGTATTCTTTTCCCTGAGTTTGCCTGTTATGCCTGTTCATACTATGAATTCTGAAGGACAGAGGCAACAGCATTTTGTATTTCGCCAAACATATAAATAACGATAAGAAAATACATCTCCCCCCATGTTGTAAAGCACAATGCTATTCTCATTTCAAATCTTGTCTACTCCAGACAATCTTCCAAAATTCCCAGTGCTATCAACTATTTAAATAAAAACCAAGTTTTCAACCAGATTTTGTCTTACGGTAGCAGTGAATCCTAAGTGAACACTCTGTAGTAGTCTTTCCAATATAATATCTTTAACTCAGAATATTTAAACAACATGTTCTAAAGGTTAGTACTTCTCTTTATCCTAAGCATAAGCTAAAAATAATAGTTTCAGCTGACTCGTACTTACTTCCAGTTTCTTCATGCTCTTTGCATGCTGTATATATATACACGTCTCATCTTCTGTGTGTGGCAGTAGTATGTTTGCATGATTTGCATTTTAGAAAATAAGACTCTGATGTGAGCTCCAGGTATTGAAAAATTTGATAACCTGGAAATGCCACATGTCCAGGGGAGTGATCAACCCAAAACAGGAACATGAAGCAAAGGAATAAAGCTGATTAAGTAATAAAAGGCAGAGGAACAACCATTACCCCCATGGATGCCGTCTCATAAGCAATGATCAAGAATGCATCCGCATAAATGCTTGAGCTTTTAAGTGCACAAAGCGTTCTGTGACTTCTCAGTTAGTGGTGCCGATGATCCTAATTATAGTGATAGCACTGAGGTACCAGGGTGATGATGCAGCTTTTTTGGATAATTTTGATGATTGAAATGTTGGTGGGGTTTTTTTATAACACAAGTGACATATTTATTCTCCTTCTTCATTATAAACACTCATACAGGGAACTTAAAAGCATATCTCACATTTCTACCTTCACTCTTCCCTAGATTAACCCATCCAGAGAATGGAGCTGGCTACTAATTCCAATAAAAATAATGGCTTTGTTTCTCCCATACCAGCGTTCCTGCCTCAGTCTCCCGAGGCAAGGAAAGAAAACTATAGAGGCAAAATGTATCACCTCTGCCGTATTCTGAAAGGAGACAGAAAGCAGAGGAAGATGCAGGCAGACAGGCAGTGTGCTAATTCACTGCAGTCCCTTAGCAGCTTGAGTTCTTATTAAGTGCCGGGGGGGGGAAAAAATGAGTTGTTAAAGCTCTCACTAAGACAGAAACCCCAGGAAGGGAGGGAACATATATTAATGAAATACATAGCCCAGTAACAGAGACATCTGATTTTACTAAGGAAAAAACCCCTATTTCTATTTTGAAGACCCTACAGTCCATGTACTAACTAATGGGTACAAAGTAACAATAAAACAGCTTTACACAGCAATTTAACAGTGTAACAAGACATTTAGGATCCCTGAATTCCCAAAAGAGGTGGTATCATTTATCTCCCCTCAGCTCACTTGACGTCATAAGCATTCCACTGTCATTTCCATTACTTTATGATTGGGATTTATTTCCTTACCCGGGCTATCGTCAAAGAGCTGACAGGCAACTTTCTTTCATAGGTTCTGTCCATTAAGTGGGCTAAGTCGGCTGGAGAAAACAGAAAAAGAGTATGTTTAATCAACTGTCATTACAGGAAAATCTGCAGAACCATCATGTAGATGTAGAAGAGAACCTCTGTACATGAAATTAAATTACGGTTCCTTGTTAACATCTCATTTTGAGGTTGTATGAAAACAATACTTTCAATTATTGTTAAATACTTTAACACAAAATAATACACAGAAAGACTCTCAACATGGTAATTTTACCTTGTTAAAAAGAAGGGGAGAAAAGCAAACTACCCTATAATGTGTTGTATGAAATTAGTATATGTAATATAATTCACAAAATAATCCTAAACAGATGTCCTTAAAATTCACACCTGCTTTCAAGCTTAACATTTGCTGGACAGTGCTTCAGGCATGGGTTTGTCCTTTACTTTACGATAAAACAACGGAATACAAAAACAAACAGTACCATACTGATAAGCTCTATAGTCACAAACATCAATCCAAAGAAATCCTGTTATCAAACTGAGCACTGTGCCAGTACCTTATTAACTTCAGAGCATTCTGCTCCCACAGTCATGTAACAATATTGATTTGACCGTATAAGAACTTTAAGCTTCTGACTGTGGAACAGGTAGCCAACCATTGCATTTAATGAATTTAATTAGAAGTTATATTAATTTAATTTGGAGTTTTAGTTTTGTAATATTCCTGGAAAATAATGATAACTCAGGAAGAGTAAGATGTTTATCGTATACTTAATGGCAGCTGTTTGATTCTTCAGTGAGACACAAACTGATGATATCCAATCTACAATATTTTGAGACTTCAATCACTATTATTCTGCATCTTCCAGAACCAGAAATCCAACATATTCTCTCTGCATCATTAGCACCTTGCTTCATCCTTTGCACCCTGAGACTGTGACTGTTACTACGCCAGCCTCTCCTCCGACACATCTCGATTAGTCTCATTGGTCACCCTTCAAGAGCTTATGGGTTGGCGCACTTTACAAATTTTTTTCCAAAAAGCTCATCCACACATGCCAATGAAATGCAAGGTAAGCACAACTTACAGCATCACATCAAAACAAACCAAGCCGCCTACCCTGGCAAAGTTGTCAGGGGTTGGAAGCAGCACTGCACCAGTAACATGCTATGTCTCAAAGAGATGCAGTCCATATATGTTCTGTCCACAAACACAGTGATATCACTGTTCATCATGTTCAAAAACACAGCTGTACTGCCACTGAATCCTGCATAGTATACGGTTCTAACAGTACAAATGGCATTCCATGCTATTCTGACCTTATAAGTACTTTCTCAAATTACAAAATGTGCAAAGATTTTTGCTGCAGTGAAATGACAGAGCCTTGAGTTGGAATAGAAGTTGGTTCTTCGTCTGTACAATGTTGCTGTCTGCCACATAGCAGTATTTTGTGCTTATGTAACACCTTGCTTCCTGAGGCATTTTAAGGTGTTCTTGAAAACACAAAAAGAGCATTTATCCCTGGCTATGGGAAGGCAAGCATTTCATGATCATGGAAGCAAATGGAAATCTGGGGCAAAGTTACTGAGGCAAGAACTAGCTCCTGTGAAATACAGCATAGGATGCTGAACTGATGTGGGCCACCAAGGCCATGCTATACCAGATAACCACTAAAACAGAGGATCAGCTTTTTTAACGGTGAAGAAATTTCTGTGGGAATACCCTTACAAGAAGTGGCTGTATTCAACTCTGTATTACCCATTTCTCCAGCACTCACAAAGGCCACGATGAAGCACGTAGGTAAAGACTATGGGGGCATTCCCAGTAGTGATAGAAGTCAGACAGAATGGATGCTGAAGCCAAGTCACCTTGTCAGGAACCAAAAACTGACTAAATCCTTGACTAAACATACTAAGCCAGTTGTCCTCCAACATTCTTCCTCTGCATTTCAAGACAGCTGGGAAAAAAAAAAAAATTATTCACCCTGAAACCTGCTTGATCAAACCTGTGTTTGATGACATAGCAATGTGGACCTCTGACAGACAACTGCACTGACTGAGAGTTTATTTATCTACTCCAGAACTAATTTTGTTATGCATTACCCTCAGAAAACTAGAAGGCAGTACCTAAGACCACTTTAGGCCACACTCAGTGCCAGAGCTTAGCACTTCTTTCGTTCAGGTGCTCATGAAGATGAAGAGCCCATTTCAGCAAACACTAAGTACTTATGCAGAATATAAACCAAATGAATAGAATGCTATGAGTGCAAAATCCCCGGACTGTTAGCCATTTATATACAGGCCTCCTCTGGGAGAGGTCACACACAGAATTTTAATGATTGACCTTTTATGCTGTCTACAAAGCTGCATCTCTCCATCAGAACTTTACCGTGGAAAGCAACATGAAGCACTTATCTATCAGCTCCAGTATAAGACTCACAATAACATGAAAGCTGATTAAACCTTAAATAGAAGATAAATCAAACTAGTGGGAAAGTCTGTTTTCAGAAAAACTGCTCTTTCTGCTGTAGTTTCCAAATTTGGATAATCTTCGGGTTTCTCTGAAAAGCACCTGAAATTAAACTATTTTTTTCCTCATATTCATGATTTGAAATAATTCAGCTACCTTTCGTAAACCATGTTTGCTCCATAAGCTGCCATTCAATAACCAAGATTAAAGCTGCTTCTTAGTTAAAAACATCCCAACAGAAGTACTAGAACACAAGGATGTGAATGTTCAAGTCTCCTGCCACTGTAGGTAGTAAAACTTGAGCATTAACATTGGTGCATAATCCAAACAAATGCTTTAATGGCCAAATTAGAATTTTATATACATTCTAATATATGTTGCAAGTGCTTTTCTGTGATAGTGACTACCAAACAGGACACTAGGAGATATAACCTCTCATACACATTGCCTAAAAATACAGTTCTACAAGATGAATTTTTAAAAAACTTTTATTTCTATATATCACAAAAGCTCACGGATTTAAAGAAACTAACTAAACAAACCATAAGCCTGAGATGAGGTCATTTAACTTCTGGACATGACTTCACGGTTTTCTTTAGAACACCAGTATCTTAGATCTCATGTTCACTTTTATTTTTCTTTGTTCGTAGAAACTCAGTGTCTTGCTGCCTGCAACAGGGTGATTCAGGACAATGTCTGGGAAAATGCTGACCCTCACCTTCCAAGTTAGAGTTTATGACATCTAATACCAGTTTGGTGACCTAGGAAATCAACCTAGTTTCATATTGATTTGCAATGTTTACCTACCCACATGTAGCCACATCAACAGTTGGCACATTTGGCCATATAAGGTCACTACCCTCTTATTCTTAGAAGTGGTTCACCCCAGCCAGGGTTGAAATCCAGTGATGGGACAGAAACAGGAAAGCGGATACAACTACAATGCAAAATTTACCTGTCCTGGGAATGCTGAGCAGAGCTAATGTCTTAACTCACAGGCTAAGGTTTCATTTTCTGTATAAAGAAAGCCTTGATTTATTTTACATATCCAAGTAATATACACAGGAAAGCTGAGGCAAATACTTCATCTTACAAATTTAGATGCTCCACGTTTCTCAATATTGTCACATCCCAGCATCTTCTGGAAACAACTACAGTTTTGTACCAAAAAAGGCTTCGAATGGAAATTATTCCAGTCTGTAAAGGCAGCACTGCCACCTGGTGTTACAGATAAATCATTCTGGGTACCATGAAGTTTTCTAATGGGAAAAAAAACACATTTACTGTCTTATTCAGATTCCACCATACCCATGTATTCTGATAATTGCTGTTCATCTCATCAAGAAGTTTACTGTCACTTAATTACTTATAGGCAGGTTTCTAAATTCTAGCAGTTTGTAAATTCCAAATTAACACATTTTCAGTTCCTACTTTTTTGAACAAATGTGCTTCTATACACAAAACGCAGTCTTGTTCTTTCCCATGCTTTTTTCAGTACTGAAGTTCAGCAAAACTTAGTAATGCTTGCAATGCTAAACTGAGACTATGGAGAATAGAATAAAGCATATCTTATATGGACACAGTAAATGAGTTTGAGTCTGGGATGGTACCACATTACCGCAGCAGAGAAATGGAACTGACTTTAAATCAAAAATATTTCTTTTTTCCTTTAAATGTATTCTTACAACATAGTTTTGCAGAATAACAGTTCTGACATAGTGTTTGAAATACATAAATAAAAGAACATCTCCTCCACACAAGGAATTCACTCTAGCTACAACACACCAGATTATATGTGCAACCATACAACTGACAGCTTCAGAGCAGACAACTGCGGGACTGTCTCCCCTTTGAAAATGCTAATACAGCTGACACTGTGTTAACTTGTTTTCTCTTTTCTATGAACACAAAATGAAAATGCAAAGCAGTTCTTTGAAAAGCATGGAAGAGACATCTGCTTTGGATCAAGATCATCAGCAAAGCAGCATGAAGACTTGTCAAACAGTCATGAAGGGTCTTGCCAGGCCCATGGAAAGCCACACATGGACTGTACCAGCACTTGCACAACATTTTGTTCTACAGTGGATTCCTATTGCCTATGATGTTTGCCAAAATAACTCTTTTACATCTGAAGGTGACTGATTCAAATGCATCTCAGGCCACCACACTGTGCCTCCAGCCCAAAAATACTGCATGGTCAGTCCTACTGATAGTAGAGGTTAGAAGGTATTAACAGCCTCTGGAGGATCCAGGTTACAGTCATGAGCACCCACTGGTTGTTTCTGGCCCACATACAGTAAAACATGTTGACAATACCAACCTGGCTGTTCATAGGCAAATAAAAGAAACAAATTAGTGCATAAAAACTACTGATCATTTATTGATCATTTACTGATCAATGATAACTGATCATTTTGTCTGTTGTCCTGCCTGACAAAAGCCCTTGAATTTCACCTGCTTATTCTTCTTTCAGACTCATAATCTGTGTTACAATTAACAAACACACTTCAGGGGCCCAGAAGTGAAAAATGGAAGACAAAGGTAATGCATTAAGAGCCTCCAAAACGCCCACGGTATAAAATAATGCATATATATCTTCAGCATGGAAAGAAGTTTTGCATGATGCTTTCAATTTGACACAGTCACCAAAAAGATAGTGGCATGTCATTTCAAATGTAATCTAGCAAAAGAATTTAGCCATGAAATTTACATGAGAGATCTCAGTACCATCTGAGATACAGTTTAATGTACAAACTCTTGGAAATAAAAGTTTCATTTATCCCCAAAAGAAAAATCTAAAATGTCCACAAGAAATATAACTTTTCCTCCTGCAAAATTATGACGAAAACGGTCTTAAAAAAAAAAAAATTTCAAACATGAATTCCCTGTAATACTTACAGAATAGGTCTTCTTTTGCACTGCATCACAATCAAAACAATCATAGAATCATATCATAGAATCATAGAATGGTTTGGACTGGAAGGGACATTAAAGATCATCTAGTTCCAATCCCCTGCCACAGGTAGGAACACCTTCCCCTAGACCAGGTTGCTCCAAGCCCCATCCAACCTGGCCTTGAACACTGCCAGGGATGGAGCAACCACAACTTCTCTGGGCAACCTGTTCCAGCATCTCACTACCCTCACAGGGAAGAACTTCTTAATACTTAATCTTAATCTACCCTCTTCCAGTTTAAAGCCATTCCCCTTTGTCCTGCCACTACATGCCCTTCTAAAAAGAAATCTGGGCCCTCCTCTTTAGGTATTGGAAAGCTGCTGTAAGGTCTCCCCTGAGCTTTCTCTTCTCCAGGCTTAACAAGCCCATCTCTCTCAGCCTAAAGTCATAGAAGAGGTGCTCCAGCCCTCTCATCATAGTCATGGCCCTCCTCTGGGCTCAATTCAACAAGTTCACATCCTTCCTGTCGGGGGGGGGCCCAGAGCTGAATGCAGGACTGCAGGTGGGGTCTCACAAGAGTGGAGTGGAAGGGAAGAATCACCTCCCCAACCATATGGTTGGCTTTCTGGGCTGCGAACACACACTGTCAGCTCATGTTGAGCTTCTTGTCAATCAACACCCCCAAGTCCCTCTCCTCAGGGCTGCTCTCAACCCAGTCTGTGCCCAGCCTTTATTTACACTTGTAATTGCACCAATCCAGGTGTAGGACCTTGCAGTTCGCCTTGCTGAACTTCATGAGGTTGGCACTGGCCCACCTCACAAGCATGTCCAGGTCCCTCTGGATGGCATCCCTTCCCTCCAGCGTATCAACCAAGCCACACAGCTTGGTGTTGTCAGCAAACCTGCTGAGGGTGGATCAATCCCACTGTCCATGTCACCGACAGAGATGTTGAACAAGACAGGTCCCAACACCGATCCCTGAGGGACACCACTTGTCGCTAATTTCCACTTGGACATCAAGCTGTTGACCACAACTCTTTGAAAGTGATCATCCAGTTAATTCCTTATTGACCAAGTCGTCCATACATCAAATCCATGCCTCCCTAATTTAGAGACAATGATGTCATGCAGGACAGTGTCAAATGCTTTGCACAAGTCCAGGTAGATGACATCAGTTGCTCTTCCCTTATCTGTAGTATCAATGAAGAGGACATTTGGAGACAATCTTAACTGTCAGACACAAAACTATGACATTCATAAAAACCTTGAATTTTGTGAAAGAAAAAAAATCAGCTTGTAGAAACCAAACATTAATTAAATGGGAAAACTGTAACTCGTTTCTGTATTATAGCTTTGAATATAAGGCAGATTTTAACGAGTTGAGCAGATTTTGACATAGAGCCTCAGAAGCATATCACGCCACAAATTTTTTTTATTTTGAAGTATTTGTAGATGATGAGCTAGTCTAGTATGAGTGCAGGGTGCAAAGAGTTAGTCAAAGTATAGAAAAGGAAACAAACTTTCCTTACCTAGGCTATGATCTTCTTTTTTTCTCTTTTCCCATTTTGAGCTGTCCACATAGGCTGCAGAAAGAAGGTATCGTCTCCCTAATGACGCAAGAAATCACTAGGTAAGCCAGGTTGCTTAGACATCTCTAAATAAACTAACACTTTATTAGATATCACCTTTTCTGTCACATTTACTGAGTTGGATGCATTAAACTGTCTTCTGACACAGCCACTTCAGACTCCTTGTATGTGGATGAGCCATCACCTCGTCATTTTTAAAACAGAAAAACTCTCCCCTAGGTTTTTTTCAGCATGAAATAAATCTTTCTAAATTAAACTCTGTATTTAAGAAAATGATATATTTGTAAACATAGAAGAAAACCCAAACAAAGCATAGTTTCTTTGTGCCCAGAGGCCTTTATCATCAAATGCTAACAATTAGCTATATGTGGGCATGAACATGTAAACAAAAAAAAAAAAAAAGAAGGAATACACACCAAAAAGCTTTTCTGTTGTTTTACAGTTATTTTTTTCACCTGCAAAGATCTGTCTCACTGGAAATGAAAAGCAGATGCTAATCTTGGAAATACTCCATTTTTGTTTATCTCCTTTTTTTGCATCTCCTGTGAAATGCAGAGTTTGCTCAAATATTTTTAAACATTTTTTTCCAAATACTTTTTTGTGCCACCTCTGAAATTTGCTCAAGACATGCCAGCTTGTGAAACAAAACAGAAAATGCTTCATTTGGAAGAACAAACTATGTTTGCGCATCATTCACAGAGGATGAGGCCTTGAAAATGCATGAGGAATACATGGATAAAATTTGTTGAAGGAATATATAGAAATACATGCAAAGGGTTGTGGAAAATCATGTTAAGAAACATGAAATAAACATTACTATGCTACATAGAATTCTTAGCACGTATCTTAAAGCCTTTATCTGAAAATCTGTCTGCTACCCGTAGAAGTTTGTTATTCTTGTGTGAAACAATTTTTCACCTTATCATTCTTCTGACATCAAATTTTACATACACATCTGAACATCTTTGCAAGTTTCTGTCAAAAAGACCAGATACATGGAATTCCACAGTCAGAACGTGAAAACACATACAATGTTTTACCAAACAGTTGGAAAAGAGGTATTTTTGTTTGGTTAGAATCACAGAATCATAGAAGCAACTAGGTTGGAAAAAGACCTTTAAGTCCAACCATGACCCTAGGACTGTCAAGACCGCCACTAAACCATATCGCTGAGGGCCTCACCTACACAGTTTTTGAACACTTCCAGGGATGGTGATTCCACCACTGCCCTGAGCAGCCTATTCCAGTGCCTGACCACTCTTTTGGTGAAGCAATTCCTCCTAATATCCAGTTTATCTCGTTGGTGGGTTTTCTTTTGAAGCTATTCCTCATTAGGTTGATTAAGGAGGCACACAAGAGATGCAAGTTTGTTGTTGGTTTTTTGTTAGGATAAACTTCCATATGCTCATTCATAGCTAACGATACCACTAGCAAGCCTAAGGCTTTAAAGAACTGTTTTCTATAGCACAAGCAACTGCCTGTATGACAGCGCTTTGCTCAGGTAAGCTGGAGGTCAGGTTCCAGTGCCAAAAGAAAGGGCAGCGTTTCTGAGACACGGGCATGTAGGCACCAGGACGCAGCACTGGGAAATTCCTGCTCGGCGAAGCTGAAAAGGCACAATTAAAGTCACCCGTCATCCCGAAGGTCAGGATTTTTGGAAAGGTGGCTTTAAAAAGCCTAACTCTTGGTTGGGCTTCTGTCACCTCAGTGAGCAGGTTGTGCTGAACACCGACTGCCGCAGGTTCGGCAGCCTCCACACAACCCCGCGTGGCTTCCCATGACCCCAAAGGGCAGGTCCTACCATACTAAGCTATGAAATCAGCAAGGTGGAACACCTATAAAAAACAAATTAAGAACACTCTCCCGCATCGCATGCTAGTGGTACGCCTTTCTCAAACCTGCCGGCACCTTTATACACGCATGTATAAAGTGGAAATCCGAGGCAGCACCCCGTGCCTGCACACGTT
>NW_009928899.1:0-354 GCF_000696875.1 Nestor notabilis
GGGCGGGGACTCCAAGCTCGGCGCACGTCACCATGGCAACCGCTACCCCAGGCCTCGCTGGGCCTGGGGGAGCCGAGCTCACCTCACCTCGCAGCACCGCTCCCGGCCTCGGCTCCGAGCGCGTCTGATCATTCCAACACCCATCCCGCAGGCCCGTCGAAACCTGCGTCCATCGCCGGCAGCGCAGGAAGGTTACCTCAGGTCCCCACAGCCCTTGAGGCTCTGCTGCGGGCTCCTTCACTGCGATCTCCTCATCCTCTGCTCAGGCAAGAGCTCGAAAGTGCCGGGTTCTGACTTGGCCCACAACAACCCCATGCAACGCTCCAGGGTTGGGGAAGAGTGGCTGCCAAGATG
>NW_009928899.1:667-3024 GCF_000696875.1 Nestor notabilis
GCTCAGGGGGGACCTTATCACTCTCTACAACTGCCTGACAGGAGGATGGAGCCAGGAGGTGGCTGTTCTCCCAGGGGACAAGCGATAGGAAAGATGAAACAGCCTCAAGTTGCACCAGGGGAGGTTTAGACTGGATAATAGGAACACTTTCTTCCCCAAACAGTGGTCAGGCATTGGAACAGGCTGACCAGGACAGTGGTGGAGTCACCATCTCTGGAAGTGTTCACAAACCGTGTAGATGAGGCCCTTAGTGACACGGTTCGGTGATGGACTTGGCAGTGCGGGGGAACAGTTGGACTTGATGATTTTAAAGGTCTTTTCCAACCTGGTTGACTCTATGACTCCACAACACATCAGCTTTGGCAGCAGCACCAGTTTTAGGGATCCCTGGCTTCACTCTTCCATCTCCCCTTCTTCTGCAGCTCCCTGTGGTGCCCTGTGTATGCCAGATCCACAGCCTGGCCACAGTGAAACATCAGTTTTCCGCTGGTGGTTTTACCAGATCTCTGTAGCTACCTCAACAGGTTTGTTGCCGACTTTGTGGGACAGAACATGCTGTGCTTCTGTGTGGTGCAAAAGGAATGTGCAGGTGGGTTATGGAAAGGTGGCAATTCAAGAAATTATCACTGTCAAAAAAAACCACCACCAAATGAAAGATGAAAATGTAGAACAGCATCTTCTGAGACCTCGTCGTCACACCCATCTTCTTTGAGGTGTGATCCAGCACCCGGAAAAACGGTGGTAATGATCCTGATGCACCAGGAGGGGGTTTTAGCGTACTTTAAAACAATATCATAGGAATGTGAGAAGTCGGTTTTATCTGACAGCACCATGTATTTACTCTGCATGTTCGTCAGCTGCTCAGTATTCCTTGGCAGCCAGGCCTGTTGCCCCGAGGCATGGATGAGTTTGCAGCCAGGATCAGATTTTGCAACCAGGAAAGACACTCCACCGTGGGGATGCATCGCCTCACTGCTTCCTGGGGAAGAGCTGCAAAGACATGAGCTGACATCTGCTCCACAAACCCTCCACAGTTGCCAGGGCATGTCCTTGCTGGGCTGGAGATCCTGTGCATCCCTCCCCACAGCAAGCACCGTGGCTGGCCTCAACTCCCCCTCAGCTCTGTGGCCTCACCACGCCAAGTAGACAGTGTCAGCGACCCTGATCCGTGTCCTGCAGCTCTTGACGGCAGTGGAAGAGGGAAAGAACAATGCAGTGCCCAAGGCTGCCTCTGCTAATGTCAAGGTGACTGTTTGCTGCTCGCTCAGGTGCAGCCTTTACTTGGAGTGCCCAGAGGGAGGCAGGTGCAGTGTAAAGCTGTGTTGATGCTGGTGTCAAATCAGGTTCTCTGGCTCCAAGTGTGTGTTTTGCTGAAACTTCCTGTGCCTGTGGACCAGGTGAGCAGCTGTAGTTGCAGCACTGATCCTGCCTCCAGCTCCAACTCCTCTGCTTCTCCTCCCTGCCATGGTCAAGAGGGACACGGCTCACCCAGGCTGCCCACTGCATTGCTCAAAAAAGCACTGGGAAAACCGCTTGCTGATGGGAACATGCTGGACAACCCCAGCAGTGACCCAGCTTTAAGCAGGAGGTGGAGAAGAGACCTGCTGAAGTGCCCCCCAATCTGACTGCCAGACGTTGGCAGGTCCCCTCCAAGTCGGGGTACAGAGCCCCCCAGAAAGCCCACAGCAGCCTAGAGCTGATGGACCTGAAGTTGGTGGATATGTCTGGACTTTCGGTAACACATGCTGACATCCAAGAGGCTGATTCACAGCTCCTGGTACTAAGGCAAAATAAATACCTGCCCCAATAGCATCTGCTTAGCTTAGGTTTCAATTCAGGGACACAGTGCAAAACGGAATGTGTGACCAGCAAGTCTTCCCAGTGTCCTGCGGAACAATTAACTCCCACTTACCAAAACTGGAGATAAAGGGCTGCAAGCTCCTTTTGTCACTGGTGCCTGCGCAGATATTAACCCTGGTCTAAATGAGGGTTATGTATGTCTGACCTCAACATGAAAAGAAAGCAAAACCCTGGGGGGTGGGAAGGCTTGCTGATGAATTCACAGCTCTGTGTGTGCCAGGCTTGCTGTCAGCGCAGGAGCAGCCAGTGGGGCATCTGGAGGTATGTGTGGGGATGTCCCATGGCCTCGCAGCCTGCTGGGCTCCCTCTGCTCTCCTGCAGGACCCACAGGCTGACTCCATGGGACTGGGGCACTGGTGGTGCCATGGCTGATGCAATTCTGTGCTGGACAAAGGTTGCTCCGCAGGCCAGGATAGGGCAAGGATTAGAGAATGGTGTGATCCAGAGAAGCCAGGCTGGTTCTCAGGATTCAGATCAGAGTGTTTGTTCAGCCGGAA
>NW_009928899.1:3043-4084 GCF_000696875.1 Nestor notabilis
GTGTTTTCGTCATGCCCCGGCGTGTGCTGTGGCAGCTGCCTCAGAGCCCGTGAGCAGGACTTTAGCCTTTGGTGACACTCCAGCATTGCACAGGCAGACCTGCACCATGGGCGGGATGCCTGCATGTCCTGGAGCACTGCTGTGCCTGTACAGAGCCAGTTCCATCAGAGACACATCCTGAGGGCACCACCCATGGGCACACAGGCAGCACTAGGAGATAGATGAGTATGTCCCGGCCCTGCAGTGGTACAGTGACACGAGCGCTTTGCTGTATACCCAGTGAATTGCTGGCACACAGATGCCATAAAATCATAAAATTGATCAGATTGGAAGAGACTTTCAAGATCATCAAGTCCAACCATTACCCCCACACTGCCAAGGCCACCAATGAACCGTGTCACTAAGGGCCTCATATACACAGTTTGTGAACACTTCCAGGGACAGTGACTCCACCCCTGCCCTAGGCAGCCTGTTCCAGTGCCTGAATGCCCTCTGGGAAAGAAATTGTCCATAATCTCCAGTCTAAACCTCCCGTGGTACAACTTGAGGCTGTTTCCTCTTTCCTATCGCTCATTCCTTGGGAGAAGAGAACAGCTGCCTCCTGGCTCCATCCTCCTGTCAGGCAGTTGTAGAGAGTGATAAGGTCCCCCCTGAGCCTTCTCTTCTCCAGACTAAACCCCTCCAGTTCCCTGAGACGTTCCTCATCACACTTGTGCTCCAGGCGCTTCACCAGCTCCGTTGGCCTTCTTTGGACCCGCTCCAGCACCTCCATGTCTCTCTTGCAGTGAGGGGCCCAGAACTGAACACAGGATTTGAGGTGCAGCCTCACCAGTGCCCAGTACAGGGGATGATCACTGCCCTGGTCCTGCTGGCCACACTAGTGCTGATACAGGCCAGGATGCTGTTGGCCTTCTTGGCTGCCTGGGCACAAGCTGCTTATGTGCAGCTCCATCACTCAGCACCTCCAGGTCCTTTTCCATGGGCAGCTTTGCAGCCACTCTTACCCAACCCTGGAGCGTTGCATGGGGTTGTTGTGGGGCA
>NW_009928900.1:0-1366 GCF_000696875.1 Nestor notabilis
GGATGCGCCGGCCCCGCGGCACACTGGGAGCCGTAGTCCCGCCCCCTGCGGCGCGCGTCGTGGCCTTCAGCTCGCTGTTAGCACCCCGCTGCGCTCTAAAACCAGCCGCTCCGATTTAATACAGCGGGACCGGCCCGTTCCGCTCCCAAACTCTGCCCTCGGGGTGTGCGGGGCTAGGTTACGGTTTTGCGTGTCTCCGGAATTAAAGAAAACTATTACTAAATGCAAATAAAAGGACCTGGGGGTGCTGGTTGATGGCCTCTGAACATGGGCCAGCTTGTGTCCAGGCTGCCAAGAAGGCCAACGGCATCCTGGCCTGTATCAGAAATCGCGTAGCCAGCAGGGCCAGCGAAGTGATATACTCCACACTGGTGAGGCCGGACCTCAAATACTGTGTCCAGTTCTGGGCCCATCAGTGCAAGAGGGATATTGAGGTGCTGGAGTGGGTCCAGAGAAAGGCAGTGAAGCTGGTGGAGGGTCTAGAGAACAAGTCTTATGACGAACGGCTGAGGCAACCGGTGTTTAGTCTGGAGAAGGCTCAGAGGTATCATTCTCTACAACTACCTGAAAGGAGGTTTGTAGTGAGGTGGGGGTCAGTTTCCCAAGTAACAAGCGACAAGAGGAAATTGCCTCAAGCTGTGCCAGGGGAGGTTTAGATTGGGTGTTAGGAAAACTTCACAGAGAGTGTGATCGGGTGTTGGAACAGGCTGCCCAGAGAAGTGGTGGAATTACTGTCCCTGAAAGTGTTCAAAACCCGTGTAGATGAGGCCCTTAGTGACATGGTTCAGTGGCGGTCTTGGCAGTCCTGTGATAATGGTCGGACTTGACGATCTTAAAAGTCTTTTCCAACCTCATCGATTCTATGGTTGTAGCTGCAACAAGAAAACACAGCCGTTTACCAAATCGTCACAGCAAAGTCGCTGTCAAAGCATGTTTCAAGGCAGAACCTATTCGTGTCTCCCCACTGTAGCACCGCGGGTTTCAGCTCTGAGCACGGAGTCAGCCCTGGCAGTCCCGCACCTGCTCAGCTGCGGACCCGCCCCCAGCCGCGGTGCGCAGAGGCGGCAGCGCTCGGACCGTCGATGAAAGAGGATCCCGCCAAACGGAGCGGGAGGCACACACACACGTTCACAGGGGCAGTCTGGCGGTACCAGCGACCCCGGCCTCACGCGGGTGAGAAAGGTTCCCCGGCAGCCCGCATGCCCGGCTATCGCTCCGAGGGGAGCGCAGTGGTGGCTGCTGTGTCCGACGGGCGCCTCTTTGCCACGTCCTCCGCAGTAATGTGGTCAGGGACGGCGGGAGACAGAGTCACGCTCAGCTGAGCCTCTTCCTGCGAGGACCGGGACCGGACCGTGCGGGGCCGGGG